>NW_005842524.1:428613-463623 GCF_000455745.1 Alligator sinensis
CTAATCTATACAGACACTGCAGAGCTGGGTCAAACTAACACGCTTCCTCTTCCAGCAAAGCATGTTTTCTTGGGGTTGTTTTTTTTTCACATCTGTCAGTGCCCCAAGTGTCCTAGCTCCTAGCCACACCCCTGCTCACCACTAGCCCTCTGGTGATGGGTCAAAGTTGAGCAAGCAAGAAATTGTATTAATCTTTACTATACAACTGCTCACAATATGCAGTTATAAAACATAAACTGCATATTGGGTTTAGCTCATGCATATTGCACTTAGCCCATGTTTTATTACTTGAATGCACAGTCACTTGCATTTTAAGTGCTCTTAACACATACTAAGTATAATTCACAGCATGGCCCTGACTTGGGCTCTTTGGAACCATCACTGGAAGATAATTATTGCGTTAATGTTAAGTGGCATTAAAGTTCTCTGTTTTAGAACTGCATATAATGCAGTTCCCAATGCTTAAGCTGCTGGGCAGGAAACAAACCCCTCATCCTGTCCCCCCACCTCCTCCCCCAGCTCCACGCTTACAGAGCTGGGCAGGGAACAAGCCCCCCAGCCTGTCTCCCTGCTCCGCCATCCCCACAGCTGCAGACTTATGGAGCTGAGTGGAAACAAGCTACCCAGCCTCTGCCTGGTATATAGGGCAGGGGCTGGGAACTGTCCTGGTCAGGGGCAGGTCCTAACCCTGTGCCCCAATCAGGTGATTGAGGCATGGGGCTTGGAAAGAGCTGCAAGGATGGGGCAGGTCCCTGCCCCTCCCCTGCAGCCATTTTCAAATCCCCTGCCCCTGATCAGGGAGCCAGGGCCAGAAGCTCCCTGCTCCTGGGGCAGGGGGACATTGTCCCTGACCTGGCAGCAGACAGCCTCCCGGGGCCAGGAGACAGGTGTCTCCTAGCTTGGTGCTCCCTGCTAGCCCCTAACCTAGCACCCAGGGGGAGCCTCAAGGTCCCCGCAGTGGTGGCAGAGGCGCATTGCAGGGCTGCAAGAAACTTGGTGCTAAGAGCAGCAAGTCTGCTGCCTAGTCCCTACATGTGTAAATACCTGCTTCTGCACTTCATCCACAGAAGTTTACTCCAGAGTAAACTGAGCCTGGATCAAATGCATGTGTAGACATGCCCACAGAGTGCATGCTGCAAAGTCTCATAGTGAGACTGGCATGGTATTTCTGGTCCACAATCCCTGTGCTTCTCTTATGAAAGCCTTTGGAGAACCCATCTTAATTAAAAGGTCCCCAAACTCTTTAGTCCTGCTGCCTACACAATGGCAAATATCTTTATTCTATGACTCATTGATATGGCCCTCGTCCTGTTGTTATACCCAAAACAGTGCCTGACCTTTTTGGATGCATTCTATTCTAGTTTGCTTTGCCTCTTCTGTTGTTTGAAAGTGCAACACACTTTAGTTTATTTCTAGCAGAATCTCAAATAGTACTTTACAAATGTTAATACCAGCCAGGAACACTAACTCCTTTCCAGCGGTCTGAGACACTTTATAATTTTTTATTCATCTTTCTGATTCATTTGGTGAAGTTAAAAGCCTTCTTTTTTTCCCTAGAAATTGAACTATATGACTAAGAACTTCCTTTTTTATGAACGTATCTGCTTTTTCTTTGGAAACATCATTTAGCCTATTTGGGGGGGAGGGGTGTTTGTTTTTCTTATCTTTGCCATATTTACTTTCTTAAGCAGCTCTGCAATTTGTATGTCTTTATTCTCATTAGCCAGAGCTTTTCCATAAACCTTCCATTTGTTCTTCTATAAGTATAAAACCTTATTTGGATAAAGTGGGATCTTGCTTTCCTTATATTAAAACAAAACAAAATCCCTTTTAGCCTGACACAAATTTTCCTCCTGTGTCAAGTGTTTGGACACCAGGAGCAGTGGTAGCTTTTTTGTGCCTACTTCTGGTATCTGCACTCTGTTCTTGCAAATGACATTCCATTTTTACAAAGTTTCAGGAGAAGATGTTCAAAGATTCCCATCATAGATTTTCACAGTTAGGGTCTCATGCAGAAAGGCACAGCATGAGGATTATTTATTTGTACTCACCTAGTGCTTAGAGCAGGGGTATCAAAGATTTAAAGATATGGCCCCCAGTACTGCCCGTGGCTCTCAGAGTGACCCACAGAGTACGTGGAGTAGCAGCTGTGTGCAGCACAGCCTCTGAGTGGCTACATGCTGCTCTGGGGCCATGTTGCATGCAGCAGCAGCTCTGGGGCCGTGCAGTGCAGCCTGGCAGCGGCAGCAATTCCAGCGCTATGCAGTGCAGCCCAGTGGTGGTGGCAGTTTTGGGGCCATGAAGTGCAACCCAGCACCAGCAGCTCCAGGACTGTCCAGGGTAGCCTAGTAGCAGTGGCAGTGGCTCAAGGACCATGCAACACAGCCCTGGAGTAGCCTGAGCCCACTCTGGCCACTCTAGGATGTGCACTAGAAAGTGATCCAACCCACAGACTGACTGACACATGAAATCCTATTTCAGTACCTTAGCCACAAGGCCATCTTCCTTTTCATGATTACGGTTTGAGGAATCAGAAGACGAAGAGGGGAGCATCAGAGAAGCCAGACCCCTCCTTCTCTCATCTTAGGTGACAGAAACAGAGCAGAGACTGGAACTTTGAATTTTGTGTTTCATAAATTGCTGCATTCATTTTATATTGTTATAAACAGTTGTATTATAGAAACCACAGACTATTATCTTAACAGTTGTCATAAAATATTTTGCTTCAACTAAATCCGAGCAGAGTTAGACTGATAACCGTTTGCTAGAAGTTAAGTTCAAATAGACTAAGATAGTGGAGTAAATTTTCTATGCATTAGTCACAGCATAGACTAATAATTTAGCAATTGCATTAGTCACAGCAATAATTTTTAAATAATGAGTTTGCCATGCTAATGATTAATGGACTAAGATGTTCTGCAGTCGTGAACCATATGATACATGGTCCTAAACATGATGCACACACAACACTTCTTCTGTCTTACAAATACAGATATTTAAAATAAAGGGGTGTTTATACACATGCTGTGGGGAAGGGGGGAGGGAGGTAGGCGCTTTAATAGAGCAGCTCTGAGAGCCACTCTAATTAAAGCGCCCAGAAGGCTCACGTGTATCAGCGTCCCCACACTGAAAAATGGCAGCAGGGGCACTTTAACTAAAACTTGTCAAACCAACTTTAGTTAAAGTGCCCCCGCCAGCATTTTTCAGCATGGGGACACTGATGCATGTGACGCTGGAGTTTGCTGGAGCACAGTAATTACCATGCTCCAGCAGACATGATTAATTACAGCATGTCAGAGCAGCCTCAGTGAACGTGTATGGGCACCCAAGAGTTTTAAGGCCAAAACCTGTCTTTTCTGCCTGTTATCAGCAACAGCTCTTCCCATACTCGTGTCAGTAAAATCTGATGTATACTTAAAAGCTATACTAGTAAAATAGTTCAAAGTGTGTAGCCACAGCTTATTTCAGAAGGGAAGAATGTATATATAGCCTGTACAGGTTCAGTGAGAAAATAGGTTACATTGGCAGAAGTATTTCTATTGTTGTAATACTACCTATACTAGAGCAGTTGTAGATTTAGAAATGTGACAACAAATCACTGACATCTCTGGCATGGCGAGTTTGTAATGTAGGTCTAACTTAAGAGATTTTTTTTTTAGCTTGTGATTTCATATTCCATCTTCTCTCCAAAAAAAGCAGTTATTTGCGTTATTTTTTCCCCTTTACAAACAAGAATATTGCTCTTTAAATCATGAATCTGGGGTTTTTCCTTCCCCTTTCCTTTTTGGCTGACTATTCCTTTTTGGCATAAAGAACTTCCAGAGGTTGTAGTTCAGGTGGTAAAATGTGCTGAGTACTCATAGTGTTTCATGAATTCAAAGTACACAATAATTGTATTAAAGGAAAATAAATCACCTGCATAGATTCTCAAAGCAAGCAGTGTGTATGCATGGTTGGAGGGGTTTAGGTTGTAGCCGTGTTGGTCTAAGGACATAAGCAGACAAGGTTCCTTGGGTGAATTTGATATCTTTTATTAGACCAACCCAAATAGTTGGAGAATATTTATTATGCATGGTTGGTTCACTTTTGTATCCATAATCTGAGGTTTAATTGTAAATTGCCATGGAAACAATGATATTCTTATTAAAAATAACTCAGTGTGATACTATTTACAGCAATGAATTATAACTAATGTTAAATTGCAGTTGAGCTCCCATCAGATTGTTACAGCAAATGATACTGTACCCAGGGAATTCACCATGATAAATAACAGCAAAATTGAGGGAAACAGAGAATTACATGCAAGATTTGAAAAGCACAATGTTGCATGCAGGTAATGTACAAGGGGTTAACCATATTAACCAAGGAAAATGTTTTGCCAATTGTACTTTAACTAGGTTTCTTTTATTGAGTGCTACTGTCCCTACTACTCCCTTAATTTTGTATAATTAGAAAGTGGTCTACAATTTGAAATGGATTTGTATCCTTCTAGACAACTTGCAGATGTATATCGGGAGAGTGGGGAGGGGGATGGCCACTGCAGAATAAGTAGTGTAAAAGCAACGTATGGGAGAAATGTAGCAATGTTTCACTTGCTAGACCCTTGGAAATGATCTCGCCACACTCTACAAAGAACAAACTTTTAAAAGGGTCACTGGAGCAATTTAGTTCCGAGTCTGTGAACACATTATGAATCACTATGCAAATCAGTAGAACAAATTAATTTTTAGTGAGAGTCCACTGAAGACTATTTTTCCCTGGCGTTTGAGATCAATAATCCTATAGTCTCCAACAATTTGATTTTTTTTTAATTTCCCATACCCTGAGAAAGGTATGTAAGATGTACAGCAGGGAAATGACTAAAACTTTGAGGGCCTCTTGCAAAGAAAACTTTAGGGAAGTGAGGGCAAACTTTTTTGCAGGTGTACCACAGGGGTGTCCTTTTCCTTTTCCCTGCTCCCTGCCAGGCCTGTTGCATATCACACAAAGTGGCTTTGCACACCAGGGGTTGGCCGCCCATGCCCTAATGGAGAACTGCTACTAGTGGGCTCTGCTCTGATCAGATTTAAGCCCTCAGCCTGTTTGAAAGTGGGAAATTGGATTGCATATGTAGGCACAAGTGCAAATTAACAAACTGCCATACACTGAGAACACGAGTCATTTTTTATTTTTTTTTTGGTTTTCATGTAAAAATGAAATCCTTTTCATGTAATAACATGAGTTAATAAAGAATTATGGAGAACCACTGGAAATGTCCTCCATAACAGGTCATATTGTGCACCTCTGATGTATACTGTATGTAAAAAAAGTGTGATGTGGTAACATCTAAGACATAGTGGGTGTGTCTACATGAGATGGTGACTGTGCAGTAGTCTAATAACACTGTGCAGTACAGTGGCACATCATGGACAGTGCTGATATGCTATTGTGCAGTATTATTAGGCTAGTGTGCAGTCGTGTCACTAAAAAGCCATTCACCAGTGCTACTGCACAGTAACTCTGGTTACTGACACTTTATTTAGTACTTGATTGTACAAGTACCAAATTAAATACACAGTAACCACTGTGCAGTAATGAACATGTAGTCATACCCAGTTAAGTGAATTTTCAGAAAATTCCAGGTAAAAAAGAAGTGAAATTCTAGGACAACCCAAACTACTTGGCCTCTTCACAACCTTTGCCTAAGAAAATGTTCTGCATCCACAACACCTGTCTTACAAACTTTCTTTTAAATTGTGTTACCTGAAGGTTTGGGACAAAGGGGTGAGGGGACAGAGAAGAGATGTGCGAAGTGAGGGAGATGCTGCTCTGTGACACACAAATAACACAAAGACCATTTTTTTCTTGAAAGCTTAGTCACTCCTCTGTTTTAAATAAAGCTGTTAAATTCTTCCTTGCTCAAAACACATCAGTAGAAAAGGTCAGCATAATGTGTTGTAAGCTTTCTATGTGTAGGGTGACCATGTGTCCAATTTTAGCTGGGACAGTCCCATATTTCAGGCTGGTCCTAACCAGCTATTGGGAATTATGTCCTGGAAACTCAGGGGCACAGGATGCAGGACACAGTCTGGCCAGGAGTCAGAGCAGGGTGGAGCACCTGGCAGATGCACCAACCACCTTTGCTTGCCTGGCACACAGACCCACCCCTACCAACTTTTGAGAGCATGGGGGAAGGAGGGGCAGTGTTCTGGAATTCCCTTATGGTTAGTCTAACAATGTAGGAGGAAAAATAGAGAATAAACTATAACTATTCTTTTGGGGACCTGGTTACAAGTAAGTAATGCCAGTGGCACTGTGGCAATAAAAAAACCAAAAAGTAGTTAGCTACATTAAAGCCGATTTAATTTTAATTCAGGCTGTCTACTCTGGTTCCTGTCATTTAATTAATCTACTTGCAATTCACACCTTCTGTTAATTCAAATTGACTTTCCTGAGTGCCCAATACAGGATATGAGAAGCTATCTGCAACAACAGGGTGGAGTGAAGACTACAATTTGGACTTTACTAAATGAAATTCCTCAATATATATATAAAGTCCACCAATTTTGCATCAGAATGACAGGTACGTTTCTCCTGACTCTGGCCTGCACTTTAGGCCCCAGGTTTCTTGCACTAAAATCACAGGGATTTTTGCCACTGGGATCTGTGTTTTTGTGTATTGGCAACCCAGGATGTCCCATTGTTTCTGGCACTGGCACAATCATGGAGGGAATTTCTGGCTTTGTGGACTCTATCCTATTCTGATATCCCACGGGAGCTGCCAGCTATTTGAAAGACACCATAGATTGCGTACAGAAACTGGCCTCCATTGACAAGCTTCCTGCTAACACCATATTAGCTACCATAGAAATCAGGTCTCTGGACACCAACACTTCCCATTAAGATGGGCCCATTACAAGCAATGAAAAATACTATCCCCACTAAGCAAATTGCTTCTATTTCCATTACACTTTCCCACTTTGTCCTCACACACAACTATTTCAAGTTTGGGGAATCCCTGTACTTGCAAAAGAATGGCATAAGCATGGGCACATATATAGCCCCCAGTATTCCAACATTGTTATGACTAATTCTGGAATACTCCACCCAGAAAATTTATTTCTTAGACACTACAGTGAAGGTTTGCAATGGCCATATTGCTACCCCATTGTATTGAAAACCAGTTGATAGCCACAGCTACCTTCATACCACCAGCTTTCATCCTAAGTACACTACAAAATCCATCATCTATAGCCAAGCTCTGATGTGCTCTCATCCTGCCACCCATTCCTTAAGGATCTGGAGCAGGGATTCCTCCAATTACAGCACAGCCCCAAAACTGTAGCCACTCCAATCAACAAAGTCAGACTCAGATTCCACTCTAACCTGCTACATGACCACCCCTGGACAAGGTCAACACAGTCTCTCTGGTTGTCACCTACAGCCCATGGCTTGAACACTTTATCATTAATGATCTTCAAACCCTCCTGGAAAAGGATTATTATCTCAAGGTAGTCATGTGGGACAAAGCTGTCCTGACTTGCAAGCAGTTCCCCCCACCAAACAAATGCTATCCCTCAAGCAACAGGCTACTTAACTCAGTCTCACAGAGGCACCAGGTCTTGCAAGAGACCCAAATGTCTTCTATACCCCAAAATCAATAGAGACTACATCATCAGTAGACTGAATAAAACAGATTATAATTTTCAAGGTTTATTCACTTGCAACTCCATCAATGTCGTATATGCTAGTACCTGCTTACAGTGTCCCTCTGCTGCCTGTATTGGACAGACTAGGCTGGTAGTTGTCACCCAGGAGTATGCGTACCACTAGGAGTACTTAAAAGGTTCATAGCAGGTACACAGAACTCCGTGTGTGTGCATGCAGTGTGCATGCAGCCACAGTGCAGCATGCGAGTGGCCAGAAGCACAACCCAGGCACATGGAGAGCAGCCAGGTCTGACTGGTAAGTTTGTTGTGGGGAAAGGTGTGGGGCTGGGGCAGGGGCTGCCCAGCCAGGGTACAGTGTGGGACTCAGCCATGTGGGGGGATGGCTTCCACCACTACGCATACTCCAGGACAGCCTGGGGGCTGTGCGCCCCCAGATCTGCGTGTGGGGCAGTGCAGGGTGGACTGGGGCCAGGGCCATGTCAGGCTCTTCCTGGAGGGGTGCTGAGCTGGGCTGTGCTCAGTGCAGGCAGCGGAGGCACTGGGAGGGAGGTTGGGGGGCCTACAGCAAATTCTGGTCTGGCTGTAGGCCCCTGTGGTGAAGGAGGGAGTGGGGCTGAGACTGGAGCAGGGGCAGGTGCTGACAGAGCCACGAGTGGCTCATCCAGTGAGTGGCAGTTCCCGCCCCTGCACGCACCCCAGGAGGGCATGGGGGGTGGGGGGGCATGTGTCCCCAGATCTACATGCAGGGCACAGCAGGCTGGGGTAGTGCTGGGCTGTTCCCAGCAGGGTTTTTTGGCCAGGCTGTGCTGGGAGAGGGGAGTTGAGGGGGCTATGGCAAATTCTGGAGTGGCAGCAACCACTCCCATGGCCCCTATCCCAGCGCTGCCACCGCCTGCCCGGTCCAGCCCCTGCTGGGAGTAGCCCAGCGCAGCCCCAGCACCAGCCTGCCTGAACCCCCTGTGCACAGATCTGGGGGCACACATCTCCATGCCTCCCAGGAGGCATACAGTGGCAGGAACCATCGCCAGACAAGCTGCTTGTGGCTCTGTCCTGTGCTCTGCCCTGGCTGGGGAGCACCTGCTCCAGCCCCAGCCCCAGCCCCACTCCCTCCCTCACTATGGGGACCTACAGGAGCAGGGTTATGGTGGGTGGGGGCTCCAGCCACTCCAGAATTTGCCATAGCTCCCCCAATCCCCCACCCAGCACCACCACCAACTGCCCTGAGCACAGCCTCGCCCAGCCCTCCACCTGGTTGAGCCCAGTGCTCCAACCCACTGCAGCAGCCCAACCACCCCCCAAATGCAGATCTGGGAACACATGCCCCCCATGCCCTCCTGGGTTGTGCGTAGTGGCAGGAGCCACCCTCCCCCCCCCCCACATGGCTTAGTCCTGTGCCCTGCAACTGCTGGGCAGACGTTGCCTCAGTCCCACTCCCTCCCCCACCATTAGGGACTCAATCTGCGCCTCTGTCCCCCACAATGGCAGCCCACCGTGCCCTGCACTCAGATCTGTGGGCACACACCCCCATGCCCTCCCGGGTTGCATGCAGCAGCAGGAGCTGCCCCCCCCCCTAGCCTCTCATGGCTCCATCCCACACCCCACCCCAGCTGAGCAGTGCCTACCCCACTCCCTCCCTTGCCTTGATCTGCCTCCTCCCCACCTTAAAAACAATAAAAAATATAAATGGGTACATGAGCCAAAGCTTTGAGACAGAAAGGGTACACTTGTTAATAAAAATTGAAAACCCCTGGACTAGGCAATCCCTACACTTCATTGCTGATCTGAAGGTAGATGTTTTCAGACATCAAACTTTTAAAAACCAGTTTGAACAGGAAAATGCAGAACAAGAAATCATCCACAGACTGGATTGTGTTAAGAACAGTTTTAAAAAGAGCTATAGATTTTTTATCCCATTACCTGGGTTAGCTTTGGTGATTCCTTTGTTTCTATGGGTTTACCACTTGTTTGTTTTGCTCTCCCAGCACACTCCCTCCAACCTTTCTCTCTCTTTCTACTGCCCCACCTTGCCTTTTGTCTCTCCTTATTCCTGCTTTTTGCATGTCCTTTCATAGCATATGATGAACTGAGCTTCAGCTCACACAACCTTGTGCTATACATATAATTTGGCTAGTCAATAAGGGGCAAATCTACCATGCCTTCTACTTAGTTAGTCTTGCTAGTCTGAAATCATGTCTGTCTATGTGTTGTGTCAAATGATGAAATCCTTATTCATTCAAAACTCCCTAATAACCAATATCACAGTAGCACTTCATGCTTATTAACTGGAATGCACATTTTCACAAAGCCAGACCATATTCAGGGAATTAGTTATGTAGTAGTATTTTGTGTCGGGCAAGCATGTTGCAATATCCCAAAATCCCCTCTAATAGTGGAATTAGAGTTTGCAAATAGTGGAAGTCAGTGCTTGGTTTGTTTGTTTTTTTAAGTTTATTTTTCTGATGTTAGAGCAGAAAATTTAACCTTTATATTTAATCACATACTGGATAGTTGAATCAATAGCTTCAGCCTCACTTTCTGTAAACCAGTAAACTGAAATATGTTATTAAACATTTCCCTTAACATAATTTAAAACTAGACCAAAAGTATCAAATAGATCAGATTTTTACATGGAGTATTGCAGCCTTTCACTCTTACAAATCTGTAGCACAAGCAAACAGAAGGTTAAAATGTGACTGAATGTAATGTTGCCAATTGTCTTGATTTTATCATAAGACTTTCATGTTTTACTTAAAGGACAGCTACTGGAGATGTATGACTAGAGAATAATCTCACCTTTCCATTTTAAAAAGTAGTATGTCTGGGGCTTTTACAACTGCAGAGAATGCTGGAAAATGCAAGTCAAGCATACCCTACAAGGCTCAACTCCAAAAGGTAAAAAAGCTCCAAAACAAAAATCGAGAGGGAGAGGGAGACATAATATTTTTTTAATTAAATTTATGATAATTTCTGATTTTAGAACATATGGGTTAGCAATATTTTGAATTGTATTGTATATTTCTTGTATCATTTGCCTACATGTGCTAGATTGTGTATCAGACAAAGAATTCCTACATTGGCAGGCAGATACAGTAGGTTGTTTAATACAGTTCCCCAAATGTGTAAGCTTGTGTATGTGCATGCGTGCGTGTGTCTGTGCATGTAATTTAATATATACAATTACCATTCTCCACTTTTCTGAAGGTCAGAAAAGAAAACATCCTTGGTCAAATTCCGTCTTGATTCTTACATTTCATGCAGTCCTGTTTAGTATAGTAGTATTATATAGAGTGTAAATCAGAGTAAATCTGCCCGCTGTGATCTATGCAGGCTATGCAAAGGAGGCAGAGACCACACATGCCACAGTGTCTAGAGTTCTGAGATGCTGAAGGTAGCATGCCATGAGTTATTGGCCTTCAATTGCTGGCGCAGTTCCGGCAGTATGCCCCTTAGGGATAAAGAGTATCAAAGATCAATGGAAACAACTTTTTAAAAAATGTGTTGACTTGCTGACAACTGTGTAAGGTTTTGAACCTATGTTTTATCAAGCATATATATGGTAAACACACTGCCTCCCAGAAAAGTGCCATAGCTTGTTGATTAAATAGTTTAGCGTGGAGGGTTTTTATATATATACAGTTCATGCTTGAGTCATTTACACTCGGATATAAAAAGACAAAATCAGAACAGCTGAAAAATTGTGTTTTTCTTCTCGTTTTTCTTTGTCACAAATGTGAATAGTTTTTGTTTCATAGAACATGTATGGAGGAAATCCAACCAGTCTATCACTGAACACTGGGGAATTGAGAAAACATTTAAGAGTGAGTTAAATAATGTTCTGTTATACCAAAGAGACAGCCCTGGTAAAAAATAAAGTAAAATGAAACCCATAGTATTCCATAGTAATGACCTTAACAACTGAGGTATCATGACCCTAACCTGGAACGTTCTGGGCTATTGTTGAATAGTATGGAGTACTTTTAAAAAATGGCTTGCAAGTCATCCCACTCTTAGGGCATGATCCAAAGCTAACCAAAGTTAAAGGGAGCCTTTCCAAAGCTTCAAAGGGCCTTTGCATCCTAAATAGTGAATTGGATTATTTAACCTTTCCTTATGTAAAAATGCCTCTTGTTACAGCAGGCATTGTATAAGAGGGCATGCTCAGTCACTGACTGCAAAGTAAATTATCTTCCCAGAGATTGTTTCTTGGCAGTTGCTTTATGCTACCACCACCCCAACATATGCACACCCTTGAATATTTGCACAATACTTTAACTCATCTTAAAATTAATGGCAAAGACCCAAACCCTTCACTATTAGCTGTAAAGAAATGGTAAAGTAGTAAAAGAGCTTTGTTCTAGCTTGTGGGTCCTAGTAAAAGAAAAAGAAACTATTTCTCTATGCAAACATAAGCAGCCATCTAACAATATATGCTTTGAATGTTTCAGCACAGGATAGGTACCCACCTCCCTACATAACATGTAGTGTTAGGAGCACTGCAAAACTCATTTAGCAGTATAAACGTATTACTGTTCAGTGTATAAAAAGATTTGTCCCTGGTGGCACTAAGCTTAATGATACTGTCAGTAGCACAAAGTTGGCAATGAAGTATCTACATAGGTAATTCATCCCAAATGGGGAGGCAGGGAGACATGAGGTTTTCATTTCAATTACTGCCTATCTGTAGTGGAGGAAACACTAACCCGCCTGGGAGAGCAGCTTGATTTTATTGCACGACCGCGTCTATCTAAACTCCTCTCACAGGAATTGGCTGGTACATAAATGACTATTATGCAATGCTACATGCCTGGAAAAAAAAGCTTTAATGAGCAATTGATAAGAAGTGATCTATGCCGAGGTCAGAGGGCAAGATAACAGACCACTATTGATGAGTCTCAAATTTGTTTGCATAGGAAAGGAAGTCTTTCACAGAGACCTTCCTGCAGTGGGATCAAAATCCCCCTTTCCCCACAGTATTTGATTACTTGTTGAGACACTTTAAAATGCTTGAGTTTAATTGAAAAGACAGTTTGACATGCCTCTAAAAAAAATTCTTGACAGGAGTGTGTTTGAGAAATACTCCAAGGAGAGACAATCATCAGAGCAGGGGACTATGTCAAGTTTACAGTTATATAATCCATCTAGAAGCATGAGTAAAATTAACCCCCAAAAGTACAGTACTTTTCTTTCACAAAGAAAATTAGAAGAGTCTCTTCACTACCTTTTCCGTATGAAATAGAAATGTCACAAATTGCTGGCAGTCACCCAGTTTAAATTGAAGTTTTATTTAATATATCAACAGAGAAGTCATGGAAATCTATTACTTGAGAAATTTAAACTTAGTATTTATATTGAGTAGAACCCGATCAAAATTGGGGCCCATTGTGCATATGAACTGTCACTCTTGGTCTCGCTCTCGCTCTACTACATATAGGACACAGACAGACCAGTCTAAGTGAATGAAGATCAGTCTAAACCCATCACCATACAGAAATTCAGTGCACATAGACCAGTCTAAAAATGGTGTACACAATCTAAGATAGACCTGGTGCAACATGCATTCAGTTCAGATCAATTTAAGTTAGACCAATGCATTGACTTCTGTGCTGTTTCCCTATTAATTCAAGTTAGACCCCTGTCCTCTGACATCCCCTCCTAGTTTGCAGCTCCCCTTCCCTGTCACAGGGAGGCATGCTAGACTCAGCCCACATTCAGCTGCTCCAACCAAGCGCCCAGGAGGCCCTGCTCACAGATTCTGCCAGCACCAATCAAGCACAGCCCCTCTCCTCAGCCTCATCTCCTGCCTCCAGCCATCTGTCACCTGCAGGTAGACAGCAGGGGGAAATGTGTCTGTGTCCCAAACATGAGCCCTGGGACCTGGGCATCCAAGCCCCCAAGCCATGCCCCTGCACCCCCAACACCCCATCATGAAGCATGCCACAACCTCCACAGACCCCAGCACTGAGCCCAGGAGAACCCTTGCACTCATGCATCGCCCCAGAGACCCTGACCCTAGCACTCGCACTTCGTATCTCAGGGGCCACAGCCAGGTGTACTGTAACCTGGACCCTAGCATAGACACCCCCACTCCTGAGCAGGAGCTGGTGTGGGTGGCTTGCCTTTACTGGGTGAGAGTGGTAGGAGGAAGAACATTGGGACTGGGTCTACATGAGGGTGACTCTGTGACCTCCATGACTTGGTCTTGCCAGCAGGTACCTAGGCCATGTGCACCTGGGGTGCTGCAAGGGTTTTCTGGTCTACAGCTGCAGGATCCCCGAGTACTAGAGCTGGGGGAGGAGGGGACACTGAGCATCCAAGTCAGGTCAGGGAGGTGGATGCCCCTGGAAACTTCAGGAGCATGTGGACATGGCCAGCTGCCTTCATGTTGCAGGTAGAAAACACTGGAAATTTCTGGGTTGGAGAGTGGGGTGTCACCATCATCATGCGGAGTCTTCTAGAAGCCCCTGGAAGTTCAAGGCAATGGGAATAGCCTGGCCAGTGGAGCCCCAGTCACCCTGGATCAGGGGCCACACCCAGCTGAAGTGAATGGATGATACACTTCTAATAGATGGTGCTGGTGATGTGGGCTCAGAACCAGCACTTGATGGTCCGGATGTGGTGACAGAGCGCCCGAGTGCCCATGGTGTCCTGGGTGGCCTTGTCCTCATTGGCCGCTTGAAAGTCATTGGCCCAGCCCAGGATGCTTGGCAGGCTCAGGGTGCAGCAGGTGGCCTCATGGGAAAGCCAGCTGCTGACTTGAGTGCAGGAAGCTGCATCCCATAGCAAGCAGCTGCCAGATCATGTCCAGATGGCTGCATGAGATACCCCACAGCCTCCTTCAAGAATCAAACAGGGCAACAAGCAGGGCATACTGCAGGTCCTAGATCTGTGTGCTTGGGCACGAGTGGTGGGATGTCATGGCAGGGTGCAGGCAGGCCAGGACACAGAGGGACATGAAATGAATGAAAAATGGCACTTGCTTTGGGGCTTTTCTCAAGCCTCAAGGCAGGGTGTGAGGGAGTCTTCAGTGACAGTGGAGGATTGGGGTCATACGTCCCACACCCAGCAGCCAAGTTCCCAAGCTGCACTCATTTGTCTCTGGCAGCCCAGGGAGCTTGCAGGATATGTTGGGAGGTGTGCAAGGGTACCTCCCTGCTTGTGTGCCTTGGCCAGCATAGGCTGCCTGCGCACCCTACCCCCCCAAGGGTGAACATGTATACCTTCACTCCTGATCTAAACTAGACTGCTCACAGAAAACCACAACTTCACATAACCACCTTCCCTGGCTTTTTTAATGTCTGTATGTGGCCATATAGTATATTTGTATATTGTATACATGGACCAAGGGACAGTTTCTGCCCTAAATGGATTACAGAGTACAGATAGATAAAGAAAGTATTATCACTGTCGTTATACAGATGGGAAGATTAGGTGACTTGCTAAGGGCACATAACAGAATCAATAACTGGGTTCTTTTCCTGAACCAGGAAAGGAACCCAGCTAAGGAACATGATAAGGGTTTACAAAATAACTAAATGGTGAAGAGAAAGTAGATAGGGATAGGACCAACAGCATGAGCACCATCGCTCTACTGCTCTTTTATGGAAGAATAGAGTCAGGGCTGTATGTGATGCACATTGCATTCTCTAGTACTTAGGCAATTTACTAACTTTTCTTTATGTGCTTCTTTGTTTCTAAATATCAGAAGAAGAATTGCACTGTATTTCACTTAAAGCTGTGGACTTTCTCACTTCTGTTTTCTGTCCAAAGCTATGCACTGTGTTATGTTTTTTCTTTGTACAGATGAATACTGGGAATTGGGTTGTTGATTCATAGATATGATTGGAGCTCCTTTTGGAGTACAAAGAACAGTTTTTACCACTTTCCCCCTTGCAGCTAACTTTCCCCAAAAGATTAGGCCTTGAGAATATCCTATGCCACATCTCATCCTATGATAAAGGCTTTAGTGGAATTTTGAAGGAAACAAAATAAAAGAAGTTTCAATTTAGTTTTAAAATAGCTATTATTTTTGTTAAGAGTGTGTGTGTGTGTGTGTGTGTGTGTGTAAAATATCCATAGATAGTATGAGTGAGTTTTCAAAATTGCTCACTAATCTAACCTATATAGGAACAACTTTTTAATTCTGAGCTCTACAGTCCAGTACACAAAGATATAACAAAATTAAATGAAAGAAACTTGGAGCTAGGCAAAATTCTTGCAAACTGCAAGAATATTTAACTACTTGAACAACTTGGAAGTCACTTGGCATGTCTACACATGCATTTATGCTGGTTTAAATTTACGGTGCAGTAAATTACTGCACAGTAAGTGAGAATAGGCCAGCATCTACACATGCAGGCATTAAGGCACATTAATGCTGTGTGGACTGACTTGGGACTAAAGTTAGTCTCAAATCAGTCCATGTACACAGTGCTACTGTGCAGTAAGATGTCAACATATGCATTCTTGTGCAGTAACTAAACGGGCATAAATTTGATACCTGCATGATGCAGGTAGCAAATTTATGCTCAAGTAGGTATAAGTCACCATATTTAATGCACAGGTAGATGTTCACCTGTACTGTGCAGTAACTTCAGTTACTGCACAGTAAATGTGCACGAGCAGATGTGCCCACTGTAGTGGATTCTCATCTACTCACAGCTTTTAAATCAAGGTTAGTTGCCTTTCCTATAGATCTGCTCTAGAGCAAACAAGAATTAATTGACCCTATAGGCTTTGTTATAAAAACAACTCAAACTAAGTAATCACAGCTGTCCCTTCTAGCATTTTAATCCATGAAACTATGAAGTACTGAAGTATTTCCACAAGTGAAATTGCTCTATCTTTGGTATGCTGCCATATAAATCCTAATAAATTTTGCATTTCAATATTTGCAGTAATTGGGTAATATGTGTGCATGAGACGATTATTTTTATGTTAGTAAATAGATTATTAAAAGAATAATTTGAGTTATTGTTTAAATCCATCTACCTTGCTTCACTATTTAAAATAGTCACAATAGCTGGTGTTTGATTAATTTTCAATGTAGGATATATAGAAGGTATTTATGGCATTTTTGCTAGAATTTTGCTACAGGATTGACATTCTAGCAGTTAATATAATTCTGAACTAGAAACCAGCTGAATCAAGCAGCCTGATTAGAACCAGAAGAATAACTTATATGTATATTTTTATTAAATAAAAAAAAAGGAAGAATCAGCAGCAAGTCCAAAGTTATTTGCCTCTAAGACTTGCGACCTTTTCACTAAAATCTTTGCCATATTTTTAATACTGTTGCTTTTGACATTTGGCTGTTTAAACCGAAACGTACAAATAACCACCTGACAAAATCACAGCTCTTGCTCTGTTCAGTACATCTGTTTTGTACTTCAGCCTAGCTGCTGGTTATGATATGGTCAAAAATACCTCCCGCTTAAATATTCAGTTGTACACACTTCCATCCCCATTTCCGTTATGAGACAATTCCCAGACAAGAGTGTGGTGAGATTATTACTTCCTGAACAGTTGAATAGAAAAATAGATGTGATAAGAATTAGTGATAAATTAAATCTTTTTAACGACTTATTTATTATTTTATTTCTAATTCACCTTTGAGCAGCTTTATTCAATCAAAGATTACCAGTGTAAATTGCCAATGCAGCGCCAAAATCAGGACACCTATCCTTGTATGTTTAACTGATGACCAGCATGTGTGTTGGATGCATTTTTATGTGAATCATCATTGCCCACTATAAAGTAAACCTCATGGTTAAAAATAAACTGAAATTGCTTTGCTCTTAATTTAGAGCTTGGGGTTCATAGCACAGAAAGAGTTGTCATAATATTGCCCTATTAATCCTTCTGAATCCCAACCTGTGACACTGCAGCTAGTTCTTCTTTGTATTAGAACAGGCATATTAAGAAGCAACAGTACATGGGAAAGGAAGCGCATGGTCAAGCATTATAAATGTAAAAATTACAATAGTAGAACAAGAGATCAACAGATGCTCCTTATGCTTTTTTTTACAACATGCTTTCTGCAAATGTTTTGCTTAATGCATCCTCCATGCAAAAGGTAGATCAAAACATAACATCTATAAAAACATCTAGAAGACACCTGCTTCCTGTATGTATATTGGTATGGAAGCAGGTGCACTAACTTAAGCACAAAACATTTTCCTATATCAAAATGACACTAATTACTCAGCAGAGGGATTTAAGAGCAAGCAAGGACTCAACCTGAAATTCCTCTCTTCGATAGTTTTGACATCAAAAAGGAAAAAAAAATGAAAACTCAGCTCTGCATGATCGATGTGGTGTTGCAGGGGGTGTTGTCTTTTAGAGTGGCTATGGGACAGTAAGACTGGTAGGTGTGAGGCTGAGTATGAAAAGAAAAAAAATTTTGTTGTAAGGTTATTGCAGATTTTTAGCAAGTTCCATTTAAATGGAATTTGATGTAGCTCCCATTATTGTTTATGAGAGCAGCATGTATCTCGTCTCTATAGCCCTAAAAATTCACATGCCCTACTGAGGCCCCCTGGACTTTAAACCAGTAAAAAAGTACTCAGTGGAATTTTTGCTTAAGTGAAGACTTCAGGATTTAGCTCAAACTGCACATTGTTCACATAATTATTTTTAGCTTAATGTCATACTTTGCATTGTCATAGTATGAAATGTAATTCATCACTCTTCTACACTTCTCCAGTAGTATTACAGCATACTGTGGCTTCCTACCTATACATACCTCCACACCCCAATCCCATTTTCAGACCATTCCCAGGCACGAGTGTGACAGGATTATTGTTTCCTGGGCAGTTGAATAGAAAGATGGATGTGATAAGAATTGGCAAGAAATAAAATCTTTTTCACAACGTATTTCTAATTCACCTTTGATCAGTTTTGTTCTGTCAAAGTGTCTATCAATCCCTTTTTCAGACTATGGTACATCAAAACACATTTATTAGGAAGAATAGATGTGAAGTTAAAGACAAAAAATCCATTTAAAAAAACAAAAAAATTGAATATGGTCCAAGCAGTATAACTCCTAACCAAGGAGAACACCACTCCTGCCTAACCCAACCATACTTCCCAACCTACATGTAATACCTCTTATAAAATAAAACAACAAATTCCCTTTCATCCCTACCCATTTCCACTTCTTCACATGCAGGGGACTCCTTCCTCCCACTCCCCTTCTGCCCCTTCCAAGCCAAACCCACTTCTCCCTCAAAGTGGGGTGTGGCTGTCTACAAAACCCATTTGTCACCCCCCCCTTCACTACAGGAAAACACTTTGTTCACTTAAAACAAAAAAACCTCACCCGTCACCATCTCAGCCCCCACCAAAGGACAACAATGTGGAAAAAAAGTGACAATTTTTGCCTGATCTGGCCACAAAAAGCAGTTTATAGCTGTGACCAAATACATGTGCACGGCTGGAAGCAGCTTAAAAATGACTTATTGGGTGAAAGTCTGACCCCTCATTGCATGAGGTATCAGATAAAGATGTTATAAAATGCAGTATCTTGTGCCTGTGGAGCTCCCAGCCTGTCCCTGTTTTCAGAATGGGAGGGGGAAAGGGAGAAGAGGGAGTTCAGGCTGTGGTTTTTTCAGCCCCCCTGGAGGGTGGGGTGGGTGTATTGCAGCACCCCCCACCCCGAGCTCCAGGCTCTTTCTGTGTTCTAGCCCAGGAGCTGGCAGGGACCACAGGGCCAAGAGATGGCTCTCTCCAGGTCCTGTACACAATGGGAGGGGTCCTAATGTGCACAGGGCAGGAGAGCTGCTGCTGCACAGCTCTCCTGTCCCATGCACATGGGAACTAGTCCTGTGACCAGCAGGGCTTCCACATGCAGCCCGGGGCTGGCCACAACCTGCCGTGTTCTGGGGCAGGTCCCAGCCAGCCCTGGGTTGGTAGGGAACTCTCCTGGTGGAGGGAGCTCCTGGTTCCAGCTCCCCAATTAGTGAGGGCTGGAACATTTCTCCCTGTGCATGGCAGCTGCCTGCTGCCTGGGCAGGCTCCAAGCATGGAGCCAGCTAGGACAATGTCCCCTAGCCCCAGCAGCAGGCAGCTCTCAGCCCTAGCTCCATGATCAGAGCAGGGGCTGGGAGATTTCTCCTTGCCCCTGGGAGCTGCCTGCTGCCAGGTTATGCTCCAAGGTCAGAGCCCAGGTTGGGACAATGTCACTCCGCCCGGGCAGTAGGCAGCTCCTAGCCCTGGCTCCGTGATTATAGTGGGGGCTGGGAGGTTGCTCCCTGCCCCCAGGAGCTGCTTGCTGCCAGTGCAGACTCAGAGTCCATGCCAGGACAATGTCCCCCTGCCCTAGCAGCAGGCAGGTCCCAGCCCCAGCTCCACAAGCAGAGTGGGGGCTGGAATATTGCTTCATGCCCCAAAAAACTGCCTGCTGCCAGGGCAGGCTCCAAGCTTGGAGCCCAAACAAGACAATGCCCCCCTGCCCTGGCAGCAATCAGCTCCTGGCTGTGATTCTGCACAAAGCCAGGGCCGGGACCTGCCTGCTGCTGGGGCAGAGGGACATTGTCCCAGACTGGGCTTCACACTCAGGGCCCACCCTGGCAGCAAGCAGCTCCCAGGGGATGGGATTGTTCTCCTGCCCCCTTCTGCCTAGGCTGACTAGGAATAAATTTGCTCCTGGTTGGCCATTTACACATGGGCTACTGTGCAGTCGCTATGGCAGGTAGCAAATTAACCCTGCAGTTGACTAATTGACTGCGCAGTAAGCACCTGCACATGTAGACAGTGATGCTTTACCGCGCAGTCAATTAGTCAACTGTGCAGTAAAGCATCTCTCATAGGCACACTCTGTTTGAACTCACTGGAAATCCTGTCTAATTTAATCAATTAGGAAAGAAGTTTCTAATATCTACCAGGTAGTAGGGGGTAAAAAAAAAAAAAAGACGACTTATTTTACACCCAGGTTGCCGATAAAGCGAGAAGACCAAAAAAATGCATGTTTGAAACAAAAGGAAAATTCAAGGGAGTCTCCAAAGGCAAAATCTCTTTATCCATCAAGGATTAATACACAGGTGTAAAAAACACAATCCATGGACCACATCTGGCCTAAAAAGCTTCTCTATCTGGCTCGCCCAGACTACTGGAGGGCACCAGAAGTTGGGCCCTTTGGTCCCATTGGGCATGGCCATCAGCAGCAAGCTTGGCTCACCACCACTAGACCTCATGTTTCTGCTGCCTTCACCTCTGCTGCCTACATTCCAGCCACCATCCAATTCTGCACTCCAGCTACTGATAGACCCTAGATGACTCCCAGCACCATTGGACTCTGCATTGTCCCCACCCCCACCCCGACCAGAACTCTCACAGCCACCACAACTGCAGACCCTATGCCACCACCACTACTGGAGCTACTGCAATGATCCAGTCCACAGGGAGCCCTGCAGTCTTGATTTGGCCCAGCACCACAAGTGAGTCTGACATTCTTGCATTAGGAGGTCTAGGTCCCATCCCAGAAAAGGAAGCAACACATATAGGAACTGCAATCATTCTTACAGCTGGTGACTGATGACTGGACAAAAGGGTGGTGCTAGAAAAAATGTGGAAGGGGTATAAGGTAGAGTGAAGAGAAATGCTGTGGAATGAATTCATAGACTTCTAGCCTTCTAGAGAGCCCTCAGGAATAGATGATTATGGAGTAAGTTACATCTTGCCTTACTCATATTACAGTACCACAGCCAGTTTCCATGTGAGATGCTTCATGTTGAGAATATTCACTCCATTGTCTTCATTGTTCTAAGAAGAGCTGGTGGAATTAAGATTTTCTTACACCTCAGGTCTGAAGAAATGTGCCAAAAAGATTAAATCCTGTACAGAGATTCTAAAACCTTCAGAAAGCAAAGTTAGACCAGGGAAACTTATGATTTAATACAGGGCTTTTCAACCTTTTTTAACAAGTGTACCCCTTCTGTCTCAAATCTTCAGCTCGTATACCCATTTATATTTTTTTCTTGTTTTAAGGGGGGGGCAGATTGAGGTCCCGCAGTGAGGGAGGGAGTGGGGCAGGGGCAGGCATCACTCGGCAGGGGTGGGGAAGAGTGTGGGATGGAGCCATGAGCAGTTCATCCAGGGGGTGCAGGGAGGGGATGGTTCCTGCGCACCCCGGGAGGACATGGGGGGTGTTCCCCCGGATCTGTGTGTGGAGGGGGAAGATTGAGGGGCAGGGGCTGCCCAGCTGGAGTAGGGTGCAGGAGGTTGCCACCACTACACGCACCCCAGGAAGGCATGGGGGTATGTGCGTCCAGATCTGTGCACAGGGGTCTGATGGGCTGCCACTGTGGGCTGGGGTACTGGGCTGTTGCCAGCAGGGCTGAGACAGGCTGCACTTCGGGTGGGAAGCAGTGCTTGGGGCAGGAAGGAGGTTGGGGGGCTACAGGGAAATCTGTAGTGACTGCCCCCCCCCCCATAGCCCCAGTCCTGTAGGGCCCCATGGTGAGGGATAGAGTGGGGCTGGGGCTGGGGCTAGGGCTCACCAGCTGGGGCAGAGGATGGGACAGAGCCATGAGCAGCTCATCTGGGGAGCATGGGGGGGTGGCGACTCCCGCTGCTGCACACACCCTGCATGCCCCTGGATCTGTGCACAGGGGGGCTGGTCTCAGGGCTGCACCAGGCTGCACTCAGGGTGGGTGGCAGCAGCACTGGGAGGGGGCTACGGGAGGGCCTGAAGCCACCTCAGAATTCACAGTAGCCCCCCAACCCCCCCCCAGCACAGCATGACCCAACACCCCCACCGGGAACAGCCTGGTGCTGCCCCAGCCCACTTCACCCTGCGTGCACCCGTCCCTAGCACCCCCATGCCTTCCTGGGGTGTGTCCAGCCACCCCCCCCATGCGCCCCAGTTGAGCCGCTCACAGCTCTGTCCCATGCTCCACCCCGGCTGGGCAATGCCTGCCCCTGCTTCAGCCCCAGCCTCACTCACTCCCTCACCATGGGGGCCTATGGCAGCAGGGCTCTGGGGAGGGGGCTGCAGCCACTCCAGCCTTCTAGCACCATTGCCACCTGCCCCAAGCACAGCCCAGTTCAGCCTCCCACCAGGAAGAGCTCAGCCCCACACTAGGCATGGCCCCGGCCTCAGCCCCAGCCTGTCCCGCCTTGCACACAGATCCAGGGGCACACACACCCACCCACCCCATGCCCTTCCTGGGTGCACATAGCAGTGGGAGCCACCCTCCCTGTGCAACTCAGTCCCGCACCCCATCCCAGCTGGGCAGCCCCTGCCCAGCCCCAGTCCCTCCCCCCACAACAAACTTACCAGCTGAACCTGGCTGCTCTCCATGTGACCAGGCTGCACTCCTGGCTGCCCACATTTTGTGCTGCAGCTGCGCACACACACAGAGAGTTCTGAGTACCCCTTACAACCTTTTTTGTACCCCTAAGTGTACACATACCCCTGGTTGACAACCACTGATTTAATAGATGTGAAAGCCTTTTGCACATATCATATAATAGTTCTGTAACTATAAACTATCTCTACAGGTACTAGGAATTCAAAAGAAACAATGACCCTAATAATCACCTTCTGACCACAGCTTACCCCTAGAAAAATATCACTATTGTCCATCAGGTTTAAATCAGTGACTTAAAGGGGAGAAGCTCTGTATTTTTTTGCTGATTTTGTGAGCTGCCCAGTTTCCCTGTGCTGAGTATTACCATTACTTGTAAGAGAAGCACTTTCCTTTTCAGTGAGTTGGAGTTTGTGGGTATAATTAATATTTCAACAGGAAATGCCATAACATTTGTTGAGAGCTAAGGGAAATGAGTCCACCCTGTGTGTAATTATTTCACAGAAACCATTAATCAACAGCTAATAGGGTTTGTTTATGTTCACCATACACCCTGAACAGTATACTGGATCACATTTTCCTTGTGCACTTCCTACTCCACTACAGAAAGAGTCACAATACATAATTTCCTTGCTGCATGCATTCAGGCCATTATAGGGGAATTCATCCTGATCATGAAAACTGACATCCCTTCTTATTTTATTTGAAGTTTAGAAATAACTTGAAAACTGAGAAGTTCCAAAATTAAGATACTTTTGATGGTATTAATTGTCATACTTTTTCCAATAATGGCAGTTGAAATGATGAGCAGACTTCCACAAAGTTACTGAAGATGGTTATATCCTAAAATATAACTTCATATTTACTTACTCAGCTTGGGTGATGATGTTTTATTTTGTTTTGCTTTGTTTAAAGAAGAAGAAAAATAAGCTGCAAACATACCACTCTAACCAAGCTATTTTTTTGAAAAACAAGCTTCAGGTCTGACCAATTAAAATTTCCTTGTGTTGCCTTTCAGTATGTTGAGACTGTATAACACTCATTCCAGACATTTCAGGCATTTCCTTTTGACGGATTTGTGATGAAGACCAATGAAGGCAGCAGTGGGAGACCACATTCAAGAGCTTGTGTGAATCTAACCACATCTGACCTGGTCTAAGTTTGATTGAGTAAAACATATTAAAATAAAAAGGCTAGTATAGTATAGTATAGCATAGTATAGTATCACCAGAAACTGCTGTGGTAATCACAAGCTTATTAACAATGTTCATCTTGAAATATAGAAAATTGTGTGCTTTTAGGGTATATATATTCAACTACATGCAGATGTCTATCAAAAATTGGCTAACCTTGCTGTATTCATAACTTATGTGAGAAATGATTTACAATCTGTTCAGTTCTTTGCTTTACTTAAATCTGCAGCCAATTACAAAATGACGAGTTTTTTCCCCTCGATTTTGGCATAAAAGGTATTGCACATATCTTACCCACAGATTAAAACTGCACCCTCAACAAATTTTGTAATTTTGAATTTCCTACTTGAGCACTCACCTGATGGTAACTTGGCATGTTGGTAAACCCTGTACAGTGTGACATTTTATGGAGCAGATGTTCATACTCAAGTCCTGATCCTTGTCATTTAAACAGAGCTTGGGACTTTCTTCCAACATCAGCAAAGAACTTACTCAAAAGCCCACTGAATGCAATGGAAAGATTTCAGGAGGTTGTCTCAGGTCATACGTTCTTACTCCTGCAGAACCAAGTAAATGTATGTACTTGAAAAATATAAATATTAATATCATGGGCTTTTCTGTTTCTTTGGTTGAATCTAACTCCTGTCACCCCTGCTCCCCATGTTCCAGCATGAACCACTATCCCCCAACCTCTTACCCCTCCTGGCCCTATGGCTGTCCCAGCTTCCCTGTCCTCTTCCCCATCCTACCCAGTGCTTCAAACAGCCTAAGGCCATCCAGCCTTGCCTATCTTTGAGGTGAGGAGCTATTACAGGCAAGTGATGGCATGTGACTGGGGGTAAAGGAAAAGGGGCTATGGAGATTTCTGAGAGTCACAAAGCCATAATGGAGAGCTCACTGCAGGGCACTGAACTGTGTTACCACTCAGACCCAAGCTGGCATTGTTTGCTCTGTCTGTCTATCAGCACTTGCCTCTAGTCTCATTCCAAAATCAGACCTTCAATCAAGTTAATGGTTTCCTGGTTTTTTCCTGACAAATCACTTTTTTTGTTTTTTGTGGACATTATGGACAAGTGTTCCTAACCTTTTTGTATGGACTGCCCATAAATTTATCGGCAGTTTGCAGCCCTTATGCACATATGAGTTATGACTAGTTCTCATATATGTGATAGTTTTGTTTTCGTCTGGTAATTAATTCTTTTAGGGTGAGATATGGAGCTAGAATATTCTGTTGCTGGTTGGATTAAATCTTGTTGAAACTGTTAAATGTAATAACCACCATGCAGCTAGACTGAACACGAGGAACAGTACGAGGATCCAAACCAAAACATGCATAAATGTCACTGTGTATAAGACATATTCTTGTGCACTCAGAAATTAGAACTGAGAGCAGTAGTAGTCATATGGTCCTGTGTGGATAAAATGTATGTGTTTCAGAAAGAGAAAAGGAACCAGAAGCACTCAGAAAAAAATTGAAATATTTCCATGGAACACCTAGATGAGCACAGTATATAGCCCTGAAAACAGTCAACAGAGCGGGTTTTGCAGTGGGTACAGGATAAAAGAATAAAAAGGACAAGGAAGAAAACTGTTTTCTGTTGTAACAATCTCCACAACCCAACTTTTGGCTAGCTGCAAGAAGTGGAGGCACTTGAACTTAGCCTCCCTTGGTTTAATAGAGGAGACTAGTACTACAGCATTCTTATGGTAGGGATCTCATACCACGTTATCAGTTTAAAACATTTAAACAATTTAAGCATAATTGAAAGAGCATTTTCCATTAAATTTAAGAGGGGAAAATACTTTATGAACTGGGGAAAAGGATTTGAGGGCAGTCTGGTGAGCAGCAAGTCAAAATCAGTAAATCAGTATGCCAACATTTGCATGCAGGAAGGAACAACATGAGAAAATATAGGAATGAGGAAAATTGCAGAATTCAGGACATGGAAGCATGAAGGGACTTAAATCAGCTCTTATGAAACTGCATGGGAACAATATGTTCTGTGTTGCGACATGATTTTAATTCAGAGAATAGGGACTTGATCTTTTGAAAATTAGTTGTTGGAAATATGTATATAGATTTACACAAAACCATATTAGTCCCAAGGTAAAATATCTTAATCTCTGTGTGACTTTTGTACTTTATTTTTGTAGGCTCTTTAATTTTATTGATTGCTTGCTTTAAATATATTGTCTCTTCCAATCACTAAAATTCAAATTTAAGGTACTCTATCCCCAACACTTAATTTAAGTGTTCTTTATGGACATTTGCTTAAATATTATAAGTGTAAATGATGGGAGAATCACAACCTGGAATAATAGGAGAAATAAGTTATAAGTCTGGCAGTCCAGTTTCTTTTAGGATGAATTAAGGGCAATGGTAATGATCAACAGATTTCTGGGAGGCGGAAAGAAGAGACCCTAAAAGTACATAGTTTGTTCCTCTAGGCATTGTTTTCCCTTAAATATAAGCTGTGGAACAAATATTTTTAATGTCTTTTCCTTCCTTATTGAAATCACAGATGGACAGTTTCACCAGTCCTTGCGAAAGCTTTGTAAAAGGGAATTAAATTCATGTTAATATTGTTATTAGTACAAACAGTTGTTATTAGTAATAGTGCACGAGTGAATGTTGTTTCTCCAGTTTAGTACTTTATTATACTAGAACTAAATTACATGTGCAGTAACCACTGCACATTAATGAATGCATAGACATGCACAGAGTGAAGCAAACTGGTAGGAAGAGGGAAATAGTAAAATATCCCTTTAACGAGGCCTTTTGCATTTCAGTTTTTAAAGTGCTATAGTGTTCAGTATTGTGAATTATTACTAGATGCACAACTGGCAACAGTGATGAGAAATTCCTTTTTCTATGTTTGGCTAGGAAAGAAATTGCTTTTATTGCTCTCAGGTAAAACTTAGTATCATAGAGAGTTTAAGGTCAGAAGGGACTAGGTGATCATGTACTCAAGTCATGTTGTGTTACAGGCTGTTAATTTTTATTCAGATACCCTTATATTAAGACTGAAGATATTAATTAGATTAAAGCTTTTAAGTCCTCAGGAGACTAAACTTTGTATTACTGGGCACATCTATATAAGACTTTTACTACCAAGCTGACTAATTAGCTCTGCAGTAAACATCTCATCGTATACACATGCATCCCTATTAGAGTGCAGGAAACTAATAAACCATGCTTTGGAGCTTTTTTGTGTGCAGTAGCACACATGTATACATTGACGCGGCTGGCTGGGGTCCAGAAGTTGCACTAAAACATACCTTTTTTAAAGATATCCAATCTTATCATGAAGTGTACAAGCTTTGAGTCCACCATCTTCCATGATTAAACTTTTCCAATGTTAAATAACCCTCATATCTAGAAAGTTGTATTTTATTTCATCTTCAAGCCATTTATTCTGGTTATGCCTCTGACAGCAAGATTGAAAAACTCAGGAGTATCAGAAATCCTTTCCATGTGCAATGCAAATACCTCCACTGAGTGATCATGTTACCTCTCCATGTCTTCAACAAATTGAAGGTAATGTGGGTTTTAGGGAGATCAGCTTACAGCTTGCTTTTCAGCCCCTGAATCATTTTGGTAACCCTTTCTTGACCTATCTCTATTATTTTCACATATTAGAAAATATGTTCACACTTCATGAAGTAGCAGTCTTACTTTGTAGAGACAAGACCTGTATAGGAGCAAGACCACTTTCCAAATTCTCTTTAATATTCACCGTTCTGTATGTTGAAGGATCACATTAGCCGTTTTTGTTGCAGCATTGCAGAGAGCTCATGCTGAGTCAGTTGTCTATGATGAGCTCCTTCTCTGAGTCACTGTTTTTTGTCTCCCATTCTGAGGTTTTATTTCCCAGATGTATCATCTTGCATTTCTTGTCTTGTTTCAGAGACCTTCTTAGCTAGTTCCTTTTAAGATTCTTGGGTATATAGTATTAGGGACTATTGTTTTAAAAATGTTTAATTTTTGCAGATGTGGCCTTTTATTCTCATTTAACTTCATCCACAATATTAGATGTAGCTTCATTCCAAATAACAAACAAAAATAGCTACAAAATTTTCCTACGCCACTGTTTACTTTTACCCTCTGCTTCTAACAATGGACCTTTAACTCTCCTAGAGTGTTCCATAGTTTTAATATTATAATATTACAAAAGCCTTAGTCTTCTGTCCGTAACACTTTATTCCCACTCTGATTGGATGCCTTGGCAGTCAATCAGAGTGCTCTGGACAGACAGAGACACATAGCAGGGTGCTGGCATGACAGTGGGGACTGAGGGGTGGAGTGGGGAGGAGGGAGGCCAGTGGTGCTGCCCTCAACCCCCCCTCCCCCGCCCCCCACTCCTTGGAGGTGGAGTACTGGCTGCACAGTGCTGCCCTCACCCCGCCCCACATGGCAGAGCACCGCCATAAGAGTGAAGACTGGGGCTGGAGCTGGGGGGCAAGGCCAGCAGTGCTGCCCTTGCCCCTACCTCCTTCCCACCCTGCTCCTTGGAGCCAGAGGCTAGAGTGCCCCCCTCCCACATCAACAGCCAGGGAGGAGAGGGGGAGGCAGAGGGGAGGAAAGAAGGGGAGGGGGGAAGTGACTGGTAGCTGTACCCCACTGCAACTGCCACTGCAAGCTTCACCTCCACTGCGACCGCTGCTGCGGGCCCTGGCCCTGCTCCAAATTGGCAGGGGGGAGGAGCAGCCCCAGCCCAAACCAGCAGGGGGGATGCAGGGAGCAGCCCTGGCCCCCACCCAAAACAGTGGGGGGAGTGGCCCTGGCCTCAGCCCGAAGTGGCAGGGGGGGGGGGGGGGGGGGCCAGGCTCCAACCCGAGGCAGGGGGGATAGGACCGGACACATCCATTTGTTCCCACCCCCCAGTCATTCTTGATGGGAAATTTGCTAGTATGTTTTATAAATCTCTGTTATCTTTACTATTTTTGGTTACACATATTTGAGTTGCCCCTTTGGTTACCTTTGTCATTTACCTATATATTTTATATCTCTTGCTATTTATTTTCCCCATTTTTTCCATCCCTTTTGTGTTCATTATGTATGCCTTATTTTCTCTTCCAATTTCTTTTATTCAAGATGGCTAATAGCTAAGTGTAATTTTTTCATAGTTGTAGAATTGTAGCTTCAGACTACCCTAGTTAGTAGCTAACGTGTCCACACATCTGAAAATGGAGACTTCTTTGTCTGCTTTTTCCCTAGCCTCAGTAATCCACAAATTCATCCCTAACAGTTCATAATTAATTCTGTACAATTTCCCTGGGGCTGACTGTGAAGGCTGTGCAAAAACTTCACTAGGCTTAACATACAAAAGCCAACCTAAAACTGAGAGACAAAATGTGACACATAGCAGAACTGATCTAAAGACCCCACTGGCTTCCTCACTTAGTTCTAGTTCTTCTTCAAGGTCCTAGTCTCCATATTTTAAGCTACTAATGAGGTAAGATCAAACTATTTTCAAAACCTCTGGTCTTTCTGCTATATAATGTAGAATTCGAGACTTTTCCATGCATGATATAGAAAGATCCCAGCTTTCTTCAAAGGCTGACTGCCAGGGGAAAAAGATCAGCCCAGCTCACATCAAAATATCAGAGGCTGCAGTGGACATGATCCTAATTGGTGTCATATAGGACATGTACAGACTTTCAATTTCTCTTAGGAGATTCGTTGCTTTCCCAAGAGAATCCACAAATGTACAGATGTTGAGAATTTTTCTCAGAGCAAATATGGCCACTCTGAAAGAGAAAAACCCTGGAAACAACCAGGCTTAAAGCACTTCTGGGAGAGCAAATGTCTATACAACTTATCCTTCTAAAAGAAGCCACAGCACAGTCCTCCAGCATCCTAGCATGCTTTGCTCCCACCTCTCACCATGTCTTCCCCCCTAATCTTAGAGACAGTGTGTCATTCAGGCTGGACTCTACTACTCCAGCCAAGAAGGGAGAAGAATATGCCCCCATCACTTCCATTATGCTGCAGGGAGATACAGACTAACACTGAGCAGTCTGCCCTGTGCACTGCTGCCACCTGTCACCAGGCAGACTGAGGAAGCCTGCAGAGCATACTGAGATATGGTCACAGGGCCCCCCACTGCGATGTGTGCACAGGGCCCCCCTGTGTGATGTGTGTACAGGATCAGCACTGCTAACTTTCTGCTCTTCAAGGGTTCAGCATTCAAATGTTAATTTGGCCACCTGTAGGTAAGTTTTTCTAACTTGAAAACAAACCCAGGAGAATTTCATAGGTTATTTGAATGTGTGTACACAGCCCTATAGTAAATGAACTATTTGGAGTCAGTGGCTACCTCCTGGGGGGAAGGGAAAATGGAATAGGCACATAAAGTAAATAATTGCTATTATATGGAGTAAAATGGAATAGCCACATAAAGTAAATAATTGCTATTATATGGAAGGAAGGAGGGAGTTATAAATTCTCCACAGGCCAGAAACTATTGAAACTCTTTGGAGGAAGACAGAGCTATAAATAACAAAGCAAATATAAATTGTGTTGGATTATCTGTCATCATTTTTAAGTACAGCTGAGAGGATGAAACTATATTTCTATATTTCCAACAGAACTAGGAAAAATCACTGACATAAGTTTAACATTAGATTCCATGGCAGAGAAGAGTAAAAGCCACAATGGACACATCTGTGAAAAATCTTTCCTGGTAGTCATCCAGGTGAGCACGGGGCAACAGCTATAGGAAATACTAAATGTATAAACGTGTGCGTATGTAATGTTCTGTATATTTAAACATCATATTCTAAATTTTCAAGAGTGGCCCCCCTTTTGGGAAGGCACAGTTGGCTGAGTGGTGGACCTTCTGAAAATTCAGTTATATATTTTTTTTGGCAGGTACTATAAAGTATCATTAAAATTCAGTAAACGATGTAATCTGCGTAAAGATTTCAACATATGGCACAAGGTTCATGTTTTGTATGGTATATAATCATCCATACAGTGTTTCTAATATTTAACAGCTATTTAAAACATTCCCAGCTTTAGAAGCAGTGAAATAGCATTCTTCTTTTTTGAGAACGTACATCATTCCAGTCTTAAAACATCCCTCCCTTAATGCCAACAGTACAGGACAGCTCTATTGCAGCTGTGCTCTCACAACCTTGAAATCAAATACTTCCTAAGAGACAAAATGCAAGGCTTAAAACTTATTTTATGCTACAAATGCACCCTCCTGACCAATCAAAACAGGCATTTTCAGTTTTATTGAAAAAATGTACTGCTTTGTGAACAATAGGCTGTGGTGATGTTGGATATTGCTGAAATCCCTAAAGAAGGCTATGCCTTCATAAACTAAAAATTCCTTTCTTTACAAACTGACACAAGTCACAGTTGTAGAATGACGAGTCTCTCTGAATATATATTCCCTAAATATTTTAGATGTCTGTTTCTTCAAGATACATTGCCTTGGCCAGGGTCTCCAGCTCTGCCCCTTCTCACTGCATAAGTTTTAAACAAGGTAACTATTTAAAACTTATAATCTAGGACAAATATATGAAGATACCTGTGCTGCAACATGTAAGATAACAAAAATGAGCTGAATATTTTGGCATCCTGTCTCATAGGAAAGTAATGCATTTTAGTCATCTTGGGCTAAGTTTTTTAAAGGAAACTAATTGGCCCAAGCATCTCACCATGGCACATGGCAACCATTTAGGTTCAAATGGTTTTTTTCAAAAGTTGAGTAAAGCCCAGTAAAATTCTGGAGCAGCACACTTACAACCAAATGAGAGGCTAAACCTCGATAGGTATTCAAATCAGGTTACAGCTTGCCTCCAAGTGGAATTTCAACAGGCACTGAAATAATGATAGTGGGTGTCTTCCGACCATGCTTAGGCATCTAAACAGCATCTTGAATGGGAATGGAGATACTTACCGTAGAAACTGGGCTCCAAAATGTATGCATACAAGAACTGCATTAATCCATCAACTGCTGTCTCCAGAAATCTGATTAGACACTTACTGTAGTTTGCAGATAACACTTCAAAGACTCAAAGGATACACCCACACATGCAGGCACATGCACTTGAGCAGCAGAAACAGGAGTGGCACAAATTTGAGCTGGGATTTTTTGCCTCAGCGCACGTGTCCGGACATGCACTTTGGTGTGGGGCAAGTTATGCCACTTGGGGCAAAATAACCCTGCCCAGATCCTCCCGGATCTGCAGCCAAGGGGAGCTAGAGGCTGGGGCCAGCACTTGTGCTCCAGGTCCAAGTTCTCCAGGACGTTGAGGTGGTGCTGGGCTCCCTGCTGCACCTCCGGGTCCAAGTGCAGGGGCTGGTCCGGAACCTGAATGTGTACTCCCCTGTGAGAGACCCGGAGTTGGCGGACTTTTCTGGGGACTATGGGTGTGTGGAGGAGCTGGGCAGGAGGAGTGAGCCCCCTGCCCCCCGCCACAGTGTGTAGCCCCTCCGCACAGCATGTGGACTGCCCCCCTCCACCCAGGACTCAAAGCTTTGCCCCACAAGGCACATGTTCCCCTCTCCATGGCGTACACATGCCCCCACAGAGCCCTCATGCACCCCCCACAGGGCCCTCAGGCACCCCCCCACAGGACCCACAGCTCGCCCCCACAGCAGCAGCAGCTGTGGAGTGTGCTCAGGGCCTGCTGCAGCCAGAGCCCTGAGTGGCGCGGTGTGACCCTAATTGCCTCTGAGCTGGCGCCACTTGTGCTGTCTGTCACAGGACCGGCCTGGGCCAGCGTGGCATAACACAGGGCCATGTGGCTTCAGGCAGCACCAGGGCCGCTCAAGCTGTCACCCGGGGCCTGCAGCCACTCATGCAGGCCACGTGTCACACCACTCCAGGTCCTGCTCCCATGCCACACCACTGGGGGATCTGGCTGCAGCAGGCCATTCACAGCCCCCTCCCCCCACAATGCCACCCACCCCCCAGGCCCTACTTACCAGGGACAACACCCAGGTCACAACCTTGCACCACTCCTACAGCACACTAGGGGAGCAGGGGGCACCATAGAGATGCTGTGGCTGTGTGCCAGAGCATCTCTGGAGGTCCAAGCCAGGGCTTGCCAACAGGCACGGTGGGGAACTCTGCCCTGTGCCACTTTTCTCTGTGGTGTTTTTATATGATACCTGGAAATCCAGGTATCAAATTTTGAGCCAGCACTGCAAATATGCAATGTGGGGAACATGTTTTCATTCTTAGTGTGCCTCCTGCAGCGTCACAAACTGGTTTGAGATGCCACAAGAGGCACTTGTGTGCTCATCTGGACGTGCCCAAAAGAGGCAATGGATGGGACAGAAAAAAAAAAAAACAAGACAGACAGGCAAAAAGAGTAAGAGACTGGTTTGGAGATTTCCAGGATGGTAGGTAGACAGTGATTGGGTTAGAGATGCTAAAAATAAAATATGGGTACAGCTCAGATACAGTGGAGCTGAAGGCAACCCCTTTGTAAATTTGGCTTCTTGTGGGTAAAAGAATCCAACTGTTCTTCTGAACTTTACCACAGAAGCAGTTGGTTAGCAGAGGGATAGGTATACATATCTCCTCTGATCTGATAGTCACTAGTGACCCCTGTGACTTTCTAGGTTAGCAAAGGATTGTTATGGTGTCTGCCATTAAAGTATCACCTTCTCACATGGATGCACAGTGTGAAATGCATCAGCTTGTTGTCATTTCCAGAAATAGCTGTATTTCAGCAGTACTGCATATACATAATTTAATATCTTTTGTTTGCTTTGGGGAGAATGGTGCTGTATAAATGGAAAATGGTGGCACAGGTCTTTCCACCATGGCAAACTAGAAATACTACAGATCCTTACAAGTTTGAAAGTTTGAATCATTGCTAAAGCTGCCACAAGGGGCATTTATAAGGCTAAATCCTGAACTTCCCGAAGTAACTTTATTGGCATCAGTAGAATATCCAGATTTACATCATTGCAGGCAGCTGAGATCAGAATCTGGACCTTTGCCTGTGAAATCCTGCAGGGATTGGAGGAAAATGTGCATTAAATATAGAATAAGTTAATAGCAAGGTTCTGGTTATGTCATAAGCCAAGAAGCAACTCACTTGTGGAATCTGATAATTCCTGGGTATCACATCTGTGAATTAATTATCAGGTTCTACCAATGAAAGCAAAGGGAATGATGTCACTCCAATGAACCACCATATTTTTATTCATGTTTATAATATGTTGTTTCCAGCAGTGAGTCCCTGGCAAAAGTACAGCATCCACTTGGGAAAAAAAGATTGCCTCATATTGCAATGGATAAGTCCAATTTTTCCCCTAGTATAAAGGTACACTGAGGATAGTGATGTGCAAGATTTAAATGAGCAATAAGGCAGTATTAGTAGGAAACATTAAAATTATATTTCTTGCCCTTGGAAACCTTAAAAATTATATGTGTGTATGGCAAAGTTATTTTTCTTCCCACTACAATTGTAATCATTAAACTGGGCAGAAAACCCTGTCTATCTGTTCCAAAAAAGCAGCTTTCTAGATTCAAGCAGAACTGCTAAGCCCAGTGAAATGCTCATTCTAAATTCTAATCATTCTGAGATGCTAAGACAGCTTTGACCTAAAGGTGGAAAAAACAAAACCTCTTTCTTTCTCTCTAAAGCTGAGCTAAAAGTTTACAAGAACTGTTATAATTACATCATTTTAATTTTTTCTTAATGAATTTATTCACATTTATTCCAACATTCTCTGTATATAATTTGCAGTTCCTATGTTTGTTTCCACTACCTTGTATCGCTGTTATCTTGAATCTCATTTGGACTGTGTTCACACAGGAAATCCCATTAATGCACCCCTCCATAGATAATAGGTCTCTGTAAATAACAGTATGCAGAGCTGCATTCCTG
>NW_005842524.1:463633-475355 GCF_000455745.1 Alligator sinensis
CTCCCTCACCAGAAGAGGTAAGGTTTGGCTTCCCCTTTTGACCAGCCGGCCAGTGTAGTAATGGTAACGCAGAGCAAGAAAATATGAAGGTGTGTTCTTTCCAGCTAGGGACAGACATTCAAAAAGCCTGAGCCTGAATTGATTCAATCTTTGCAGGTTACTCTAACCTGCCTAGGTTGAACCAGTTTGCAACTGTTCAGACATTCCCTCTGGACAAACGAAATTCAGGCACATGCCTGCTGTGGCTCAGGCTAGACGCTGAGGAGTGCTAGAGCAGCCCTCCCTTCCCTTGTACGGTACTGAGCTGAGGTGGGGTGTGGCCAGGCCCCTGCAGGACATTCTGATTAGGGAAGGATTTAAAACCCCTACCCTGCCTGCACAATCCTAGGCTTTTCCCTGTTTGTTGCTCAAAGGATGAGAGTGTTGCCACACCCTAGCCCCTGGCTAGCACACTGAGACAAAGGGGGGTGGGGGGCATGCCATGCATGCATCTGTTGATGATACTGAGCTTTTCAATCTCCCTGTCCCTACTTCTTTACTGCCTGCAAACCTAACAGGTAAGGGTGCCAGCAGGGAGCTGATAACACAGCGTCTATCAGCCCATCAAGAAAACAAAAGCATCTCTCATTAGTTAAAGTTCTTCTTTAACAGCTTTTTCCAAAGAAGGAATGGAGGGACATTACCAGATGACCTGCTGATTAGCTCCAAAATGCCCTAAGCAGACAATGTTCTGTCTGCCTGGCCCAGTGAAATTAGACACACACACATGCATACACACACACCTCTTTCAGCATTAGCTAGCACACCACATGTGTAAGGTCCATGGGGCTGGGGTCCATGCTGTGAGAGATGGGAGGTAGGTGGGGGGATCCCTGTCTGAGCAATGAAGGGAGGGGTGCAGAGGGAAGCCAGGCAGACACTGCTGTGCCTGCAGTCTTAACTGGAGCTCTGGGTAGGGAGCAGAGGGGCGGGGCCAGCCCTGTCCTCTGGAGCAGAGAACACAGCCCAGCCCAGGGCTGCAAAGTATCTGGGATGCTGGAGGACTCTGGTTTAACTTAAACCAAGAAAGGGTCTGGGGCAGACATTGCATAAACTGGTTTGACCCAAATCAGTTAAGTCTAATACTACATTCAACCAGGTTTATCTTAAACCAGTTTCAGCCACTTTGAAACTGGTTTATGTGCACTGAACATCTGTTCTGTTAAAGGTTTAAATCAGGTTTGTGTGTAATGTCTGTCCCTAGCCTCCCTGTTGGGGAAACAGGCTTACATGTAACTCCAAACTTTGAACGTTCTATTGTGTCTGCACAAAAGAATAAAACCATTTGTGGAAATATTTTAAAATCACAAATTCCCTCTTATCTCCCTCAGCAGCAAATAATTAGCCCCTGGGACCATGGAGGAAACTGAAGAGGGACTGTAAGTCAGGGGAATGTCTCTGAGTTGCAAGGTTTCCCAGGGTTATGCCTGAGTTGCTGCTGTTAGTAGTCCGGCCTTTCTTCAGAATCTAAAATCAGAATCTAGCCTTACTATATTATTCTTGCTCTCTTTATTAACATAGAGGCTATAATAGGCTTTGGTCTAACAATTTTGATATTTTTTAGGTTGGCCTGCATTTTGTGAAGCCATTTTCTCCAGAGTTTGCATATGTGTCAAAGGTACATCTCAGGAATGAAGAGGTTAGATAGCAGACTGGCCAAACCTATTGTACAGCCCACAATCAGTGAAGCACAGACTGAATTCTCAGCCCACCTGCTTTTTTGGCTCTGTTACATGCAGTCAGTTTTAACCATTCAGAATTGGACTGATAGCCCATACTAGCAATTTATCTAGCTAGTATTAATGTTATATGAGTAATGATAGTACTTGTAGTAATTTACATTATTAGTCTTGTAACAGCAACAATATTATACAACTATACTTAAAAATAATATGTAGTAATAAATGTTTGTTATGAACAAAAAAATAGATTACCTAGCTGTGGATATGTTTTACAATATATTGTGCACAAGGTGACCAAAGTGTTAATAGTACTAGTCCGGCAGAAGTCCAGTGGCAAGAAAATTGCAATTGTGACTTAATTCTTTTTCTTGGTCCTATTTTGGGCATGGCCATGTCTCTGCACTGTCAAGAAAGAAGCTGCAACAGGTACAATGATTATCATGAAGTTGGGTACACAGTTGCACAAAGGTGTAACAAGGCAGCCAGGGATTTGGGGTAATAGGAAGCATAGGTGCAACAGTGACTGCTGCCATGATGCTAGCACACCTGCAAATGTGTGATTTTCCCCCCAATTACTCCCCTTACTACTTCAGGGAAGGAAGGCTGAGTCATTAAGAGCTCCCTGACAGAAGAGCCTTTCCACTGAGGTGATCTTTTATGTGCCAGTTAAGTCAAATTTACAACCTGATGATGCCAGGAGCACAGCTTGAAGATGCCTTCCTATAAAGTAACCATTAAATAGTACTTCAGTTACTGTACTTAAGTGCTCACCAATACATTACCCTTAAATTCAGTTTTCTGTGAAAGTTTAACATTTCTTTTTCTTAAGGGTAAAATATTTGCTACAACTTTCACTCTCCTTTTGTTCCAGCTTCACTGAGAATCCTGCTTAGATCGCATAATTCATTCTTACAAATATAGTGACTCCAAAGAACTTCTAAAGTGACATATTCAGAAAAGTGTTTCCCCCCCCCCGCCTCCTCAGAGCCAAACATCTTTACAATAAAGTCAATGTTGTGCTGTGCTGACACAAGTCTATTTTGCAGGAAGTGGCAGTTTTATCAAGCATGCAGAGAAACAGAAGCCAGGTTTTTAGACCTCTGACAGTGACCGCCACTCAATGTTTTTATTTGTGTCTGGGTGATGATGAGCAAAACAGCTTTGTACTGCTAAGGCAGTCACTATGATAAGGCAGGAAAAGAAAATAGAAAGGCGTGTTCTCTTCTTGCTTGCCAATAGGTCATTATCCAAAGATAATTGCCATTACAAATGCACATAAGAGTAAAATCCATTTATTCAAACAGTTAAAACTCAAACACCTTCTTATTTGAATCTCTTATTCTATTCTGTTCAGTTGCATTAATTGTTTATTCAGTAAGGATCCTGGTTAGCCAGCACCCTGTTTATCACATATTTTGGATGTTCTGAATACTTTGGATAAATCAGGTTGTGCTATAACTCTTGTTAATGAACGTAAAAAATTGGACATGTGACATTGTGTTTTGCTTAAACAATGATAAAATTTAAGAAATAGAATTTGATTCTGATCTTTGCCTACTCTTAAACTATTCTTAAACTGGCATGTATCATGTATAGCTAGCAACTTAGGTGGATCAGAATCTGATGAAGTTCAACGTCGAGAAATGTAAAATGCTCCAGCTCAGGACGAACAATCTCCAACACACCTACAGGCTTAGCAGCACCAAACTGACTAGCACCATGAATGAAAGAAACCTCGAGGTAATAATAGACCACAGTATGAATATGAGCTGGCAGTGCAATGCTGTACCAGCAGGGCAAATAATACTCTGGCATGCATCAATTGATGCATCGCCAGCAAAACCAATGAGGTGAGTCTTCCGTTCTACTCAGCACTGGTGAGACTGCAGCTGAAGTACTGCAACCAGTTCTGAGCACCGCGCTTTAACAAGGACATGGACAAGTTTGAGAGAGTCCAAAAAAGAGCCACCTGTATGATCAGAGTCTTACACATGTATCAGGCTTACCTTTTCAGGGCTTGGGTAGAGTCCCAGGCTCGAGGATCTGCTGTTTGATTGGTGGAGCTCATCCACCAGTCCAGAGACAGCAAAAAGAAGCACTACCATGCCCTTTTCCAAATGGAGGGGGGAAAGAGCAGCTGGACCTGAATCAGAACTGCGGCAGCCAGGTCCAGAGAACTTGGGGGGTGGAGCCCCTGAAGAGTATAAAAGGGGAGCGTGCTCGGCAAGCTGGGGAGAGACGACGAGGGACAGTGAGGAGAGAGAGTTCCAGAGACATCCATCCTCGGGACCCCGCCTGAACTTCAGCGGTGCATGGGTCGGCACGTGAGGAGCTGGCCCCAGAAGCAGCTCGAGGCTGCTCAGGCTCCACATAGTGTGCGGGTCGGCACACGAAGAGTCCGCCCTGGGTGCAGCTCGCGGCTGCTCAGGCCTCACCCGGTGCGCAGGTCAGCGCATGGAGAATCTGCCCTGGGAGCAGCTCGTGGCTGCTTGGGCCTCACCCAGTGTGCAGGTCGGTGCATGGAGAAACCGCTTTGGAAGCAGCTTGCAGCTGCTCACATTAGCCCCCATCACTAGGCTGAGTGACCGGAGCCCTGCAGTGCAGCTCCACCTTTAACTAAAAGAGCCCTGGTGCCCAGAGCAGGGCCCGGGAAAGTAAAGAACCCCCAGTGTGAGACTGGGGAGTCAGAGCCTGCAAGGGCTTGGCCCCCATGAGAGAGAAAGAGCCCTGGGCTGCCCAGTGTGGGGCACCGGGCCATTGAGGAGAGCTGAAGGCACCACTGGGGAGAGGCTCTTGCAGGATCAGTCACCAGGGGACAAGCCTTGTCTTCTCCACAGAGGAAGCATGAGTTACTGGGGAAGCGGCCCCTGCAGAGGAGGCTGACATGGGTGAGGAGGGTCTGCCACCTCCACCCTCCATTGTGGGAGGGGCATGTCCACATCCTAGGGCCCTAAAGGGGAGGGGCTTCAGGGAAACCCCTTGGGGAGGTGCTGAGTGCACTCCCTATTTTGAGGTTGCTGTTGTGTTAAGGGCTATATAGCTAGGGGTATTCTTTAAGGAGATGTATATAGTTTATGTGTTTTAATGCCTCACTGTATATATTGGTATCATTATTTGTGAAGGTTTAAAGAAATATTATTGTGAATTTACTTGGGTTATATAGGTTAATATCCCTATGTGTTAATTGTGTTGTATAGGTTGTAAGTTATTTGGTTCATATTTGGCATATGTGAATTGTGGAATATTATATATAGTATTATATGTTAAGCCTTGTAAATATTCTATGTTTTATATTAGTGTCTATATTTATTCTTGTAATAAATTGTACATAGTTAAGTATTTGGTTTCGGCCTAGCTCTATAGAGAGGGGAGGAAGCCGCTCTAGTAGCTGACCCTTTCCTCAGCACTCTGCCTGACCACCACCACTGTCATCAGAGGACAAGGCATACCCCCCGGGTGTACCCGGGCGACACACAGCAAGCTATACGAAGAAAGGCTGATGGATCTGGGACTCTTCAGCCTGAGGAAAAGAAGGCTGAGAGGGGACCTGGTAGCAGCTTACCACTACACTAGGGGAGTACATCAAGGGCTCAGTGAGCAGCTGTTCACCAGAGCACCCAAGGGGAAAACCAGGAGTAATGGCCACAAACTCCTAGAAGATTGATTCAGGCTCAACATTAGCTCCCTCCAGAGGTGGTACAATCACCTACCCTAGAAATCTTCAAGAGGAGACTAAAGTAGACAGTCACCTTGTTGGGGTCACCTGACCCCCAGTTATCTTTCTTGCTTGGTGCAGGGGGCTGGACATTATGATCTTCCAAGGTCCCTTCCAGCCTTACAATCTTTGAAAAGTCTATGAATATAGTGCTGTTAGGCCCGGTCATTGTATAATGAACTATAAATCCTATTTAGCCAAGTGACAATTTTTTGTCTCTTTTAATCCTTCTTATAACAGTTATTTGTCTATACCCTTAGATAATTAGAGGCAAAATAATACTTTAATCCCCATTTACATTTGTTTTATGTTTTGTGCTGACTTTTTGTATTTCTCTTAGTGTTTCTCCAAATAGAAAAAATTATACTTGATTCTCTAACAGGGATTTAAACTAAAATGGAAAAAGCTTTTCTTATTCTGGAATAAGTATCCACATAGGGACTGTAACAAGTCCAGCACCCCAGAGGTGGCTATCATGCCCTCTGGTGGCAACTTGGCTTCTGACCCCCTCTAAGGCAGAGGTCAGTAATGTTTGTAGCCGGAGTGCCAAAATCACCCCAACCTCCACTCACTCTTCAACTTGGGGTGCCAGAGATGGAGGAACCACAAGGGACCCGATTCTCATTGCTGGTGGTGGCTGCACACATGCCTCCAGGTGAACAGTGGGGGAGAGACTGGGGTTGCACTGCCCCAGCCCCTGCCCCACCATGCACTGCAAGCCATGCGTGCACCTACCACCACCACAGAGCCAGTGCTGGGACTCCAGAGCCCAGCGCAGCTGTTCATAGCTTCCCAGCTGCCTTCCACAGCTGGCTCAGGCTCTGGGCAGCTGTAGCAGGTAGCTGGAAGGCTTCAAACAGTTGTGCAAGGCTCTGCAGCCCTGGCACCAGCTCCACGGTGGTGGCACCCACATACTACGTGCCTCTGGGTGGATGGTGGTGGGGGAACCAGGGTTGCACTGACAGAAGCTGCCCAGAGTCCGGGTCAGCTGTGGTGTGTCAAGGAAAATGGTCTCATGTGCCATGCTGTGGCACACATGCCGGGGGTTGCACATACTGGGTTTAAGGTCTCTAAATTGGAAAGGGGGCCTTAGAGTGAGCCTGTAGCCTACCATGTTACCCCAACATTCCTCTCAAACTCCTCTGCTCTCAGTCTATCTTTTCCACTAGGTGGGTCCTCTTGGCCTGCATGTGCCATGCCCCACCACTGGACATCCATTGCCTTATGGACTAATTACAGCCTCCAACCTCTCCTGTAGCTATGCTCATGCCTCACAAGTGTAACAGTCAACCAGTTCCTTGGGCCCTAGGCCCCAGTCTCTCATCCACACTTCTTTGACAGTTCAGTCTTTTGTTAAACTCTACTTCTCCTGCGCTGTACCTTCTCTATCATCATTTCTACCCCACCTTCAGGTGATGGGCTCTTGCTAGAGTCTTTTCTGCCCCACCTGGTCTGTGGGCTCTCCCTAGCCCCATAGTTGGCCCTTCTGGGCTGTGGGGTCTCGCTAGCCCTGTATTTGCTCCTCCAAGGCTGTGGGCCCCTGGCCCTGGCTCAACCCATCTCAGCTGCTGTACTACCACTTACCCTGCCCTCCCAGCACTATCAAGCCTCATGTGCCTTGCTGGCACTACTGGGATTTCCTCTCACTACTTTCTGGTCCCACCCAAATTACCAGTTAAAACACAAACCAACATACCAGCTCATTGGCTGTAACTGAGTCCTCTAAGCACAATGGATATCTGAAATCCCTGCCCCTACAGAGTCTCGTCCCCCTGCTAGCCCTCAGCTCCTTACCGGTATATCTCAGGGATAGCAGGATCTCTATCAAGCTCTCATCTGCAAGTATCTTACTGCAAAGCTCCTTTCCCTTCAGCTTCTAGGGCCAGACTGACTGCTCTGGCTCTGGACCTGGCCCTGTCTTATATGCCAGCAGAGCCCTACTCCCTTCCAGTCAGGTGACTCCCTGGGAAGTCTGTAGGTGTTTCCTAATGAGTTTGGCTTACTGGCCTTCAACATAGCCTATAGCAGCAGACCTAATGCAGACCTACTGTGTATTAGCCTTCCCTTATCTCCCACATAAGTCTGTGTCTTGTGTTACTGCAAGGAATCTGCCAGCCCTGCAGTTTGTTTCTTGCTTTTCACACAGGTTATTCCACGAACGACTCGTGCCCACAGCGGCTGGGGAGGCACAGTGGCGGTGGTGGTACGAGTGACAGGAGCATGGTGGCAGTAAGCAGGGGAGCTCCTGTAGACACTGCCGGCACTGTCAGCAGCGGGGGGTGGCAAGCGCCGACCAAAGATCAGCGACCACCCACAGCCACCGTCAGCAGCATCAGCAGTGGCCAGCAGGGATCGCAGACTGCCTGCAGACACCACCAGGGGTGTTGGCAGCAGGGTGGCCAGAGGCGACTGCCCGCAGGTGCCACTGATAGTGTCGTCGGTGCTTTTCTGTAGGGGGTGCGTGTGCACCCCCTATGTGTCACCCCTGGGTTATTCAACTACTGTACTATTGCTGTACTATTAGCAGAGCAATAGGCACTTCCCATTCCTGGGCTCTGGCTGCCTATCTCTTTATAGCTAGCCCTCGTTTTGTCAATCTGGGCTCTATTTGTCCTTACTTTTCCTCTCTAAGTAATAGGAGCCATAGGCTACCTGTTACAGGGATTTATAGAGTCATAGAGAAGTAGGGCTGGAAGGGACCTCCAGAGGTTGTCTAGTCCAACCCCCTACCTGAATTATACTGGTATAAATTCCACTAATTTTACTCTGTATAATTATACCTGTGAAACTTTGCCACATAATAGGCAAACCCTTAGGTTGTAGATTTGGGCACCTATACCCATGACGGACCTCAGATTAATCGAGTCTTCTGGAGTATGCTAATTAGCGTGCTCCAGCAGCCTTCATATCAGGTCTATTCAGTGTCCCCGCTTTTCAAAATGGTGGTGGGGGTGTTTTAACTAAAGCTCATTGAATGAGCTTTAGTCAAAGCACCCTCCCAGCCATTTTGAAGCATGGGATGCTGAATACACATGATGCTGTGGGTGCTTTAATTAAAGCAGCTCTCACAACTGCTCTAACTAAAGCGCCACCCCCTTCTCTCCTCCACCCCAAAGCACCTGTGTAGATGCCCGCATAGTTTCACTTTCAGGTTCTTACTCTTGCAGTAGAATGTTTATTTGTTTTAAAAGAATTGTTTTCACTGGAAATTTGATAGTGGAAACATTTCTGTTTGGTTTTAGGTTTTATAAAAATTTCTTTTTATATCATTTACATTTTGGCCCCACTTAAAATTCTTTTAAGATGGCATTCTTTTAATTTCTGTCCAGCTACATGACACCAAATGTTGCTATATATTAAATTATGTCTGTCCAGGCAATTGACCAAGCAAAATCTCTGTTTAGGCAGTTACACCAGATTACCTTAAAAGAAAATTAAGGGCTTAAGCTCAGATGCGTCTAAGCTTAATACAAACATAAATTGATAATGGGCACGTGTACATGAGATGCTTACTGTGCATTAACCTAATAAAACTGCACAGTAGTATAGCATGCTAATAGCCTACTGCGCAGAGTTTTTAAGCTAATGCACAGTAAGCATCACTGAAAAACCATGTGCCAACAATACTGTGCAGTAACTCTAGTTACTGTGCATTCTATTAGAGGTACTTATTATAGGTACTAAACTAAATGCACAGTAACTAAGGCATGTTAATGAACGCGTAGACACATCTATTGGGTAGGAAGAAACTTTGTATGATTACAAGGACAGTTAATTTCTGGCTTTCTTTGCACCTTCCCCTGAAGCTCCTGGTACTGGGCAGTGGAAAAAATAGATGCCAGAAGAGTACAATCAGTAGGGTCATCCTTAAAGCCATAAACAATATGATTATAATAGATCACCAAGTTCCTTGTATAATATTACATACATTGTATAATATTATATAGTTTTACAGTAGGGAAGATGTGCCAAACACATAGGGAAAATATTACTCCAATAATCACGTTCTCTAAAAAGATATTCAGTATATAATATTAGGTCAAAAGAGCAGTTTGTGGTCTAATGTAGAAGGAATGCTTCATAGAATAGGTTGGGTTTTCAACACTCATGGGAGAAAAAGCCTCATTTTCTTCAAAATATGGTGGGAACATTCCTGTTAGTTGAAATATTTCTCTGGGAAGAATGCTGTACCTCTAGCTCCTAGTGCTGCTTCTTTGAGCTTCTGCGCAGTGCAAAGAAAGGCTCCAGCAGTGCTTCAGAAGGGTGATGGATTTTAGGTGGTGTTCCTTTCGGGTAGTTAAGAGTTAATAAGTAATTTAGTTTGAGTAACCTTGTTCATGTCCTGGTGACTCATGTTAGATAAGTCAAACCACCACATTTGCTTCAATTTAACTTATCCATGCATGAATGTTCAGTTTCAGCATGCTTCACTGTTTTTAAAGGTTTTAGAGCACAGTATATCACCCAAAAAAGGGGGAAACGTGATGTTTTATGTGACATAAACTGCTGCATACATAGATTTGAAACCAACTTTTCAAACATTTCTAATACATAAAAAATGTATATTCCAGGAATTTGTTCTACTGGCACCAGAATTAAAAGGGGTAGTAATAAATGGGGCTGGTTTGTGGTTGAAAAGAAAGCCTGCATGTTCATAGTTTCCAGGGTTATTTTTTTCCCCTGTGGTGATTCCTGAAGTACTGCAAACAATCAATATTTGGGGTGGGGGGGAAGAAAAATGACTATGAAACCTCTGGAAAAGTGGAGTTGGGATCAGATCAAACCCACCAGATTTGCTTGGGCTTGTTTTCAAAGGGGAAGAGTTGTGGGGGAAGAAATCACAACAAAAGATGCCACGCTGAGTTGGCTGCCAGGAATGTCCTGCCCAGAGAGCTGGCACCAGGACTGCTGAGAAGAGCAAGTGGTCAGCAAGGCCGGACAGGAGTTGGCAGGGAGGGGGGATCCTCATGTTCAGCTGCTGTTTGAGGGGGCACACAGAAGTGACATTTTTTTTTTCACTCAGTCTAAACACAGAAAGCGGTCTATAACCGTGGCCAAACACAAGTGAATGGCTGCAGACCACTTCAAAATGGCTGATGGGGTAAAAATCTGAACCCTCATTGCATGAATGCCACATGCCCCTGGAGGCTGGTGGGGCCATGGCGAGCTCCAGCAGGTGGCAACACTGCTGTTGGTGATGGGAGCATGGCAGTGCTAAGTGGGGAGCTCCTGCAGGCAGCTGTGTTGCTGTCAGAGGCAGGGCAGGGGGTGGCGGTGAGCACCAACCAGTGGTCAGTGACCACCCACAGACACAGTCAGCAGTGGCGGCCAGCAGTGATCACGGACCGCCCACAGACGCTGCCAGCGGTGTTGGCAGCGAGGGGGGAGGGTGGCGAGCAGTGACCGCCCGCAGGCACCTTTTTGTAGGCAGTTCACCATCACACTCACAGGGTGCACATGCACCCGCGTGCACCCCCTACGCGTCGCAAATGCCTCATTGCATGAGGGTGCAGATAACGTTTCAAAAGAAAGTGTCTTCTGTAACTTGTATCTGCCCCCACAGTGTTGGGAGCAGAGCCAGATTAACACTTTAGTGGGCCCCAAGCAAACAAACTTGAGGGACCCTACTTAATACTGATATATATCTATAGTTATAGATATCTAGATAGCTATAGATATTGAGCTCTCTCTCGATCTACATATTGATCCAAAGATATATCTAGATATCAGTATTAAGCAGGGTCCCACAAGTACTGAGTGATAGTGATATATATATCACTCAATACTTAATTTCATAGTCGTTAGGATCTGGAAAGTACCTTAGATCATCAGGTCCAACCCCCCTGCCTTTGGGCCACAAAGACTGCTCGGATCCAGGGCTTTTTGAAGACTGGCATGTAAAACAATATGTAAAATAAGCACAAATGGGCCCCTTCTTCACTTAGGGCCCTAGGCATGTGCCTCGTGTGCCTGCGCATTCATCCGGCCTAGTGAGGAGCAGGCCCCTAGTCCCTTTCTCTCTTCCCTTCAGAGCCGGGGACAAGTGGGGGGAACCTGCCCCTGTGTGCGGGGAGAGGCGAGGCGAGGCGGGGGAAGCGGTGCGGAGACTCCCCCGCCCCCGGCCGAGCCGAGGGAGCTGGGACTGCCAGGGAAGAAGGGGAGGAAGGGAGAGGAGAGAGCTGCCGGGGCCGGGGCCGGGGAAGAGGAGCGAGGCTGAGCTGCGAGCGGGGCAGCCCTCCCGCGCTGCCGGTGCCCTGGAGGCGGCCAGCACCGGCCGGCGCGGGCC
>NW_005842524.1:475630-481352 GCF_000455745.1 Alligator sinensis
CTACCTGTCGTGGGGCGGCGCGGAGCCCGGCTCGCAGCCCCACCTCGTCTTCATCCTGGCGGATGACCAGGGCTTCCGAGACGTGGGCTACCACGGCTCCGAGATCCGCACGCCCGCGCTGGACCGCCTGGCGGCCGAGGGCGTGAAGCTGGAGAACTACTACGTGCAGCCCATGTGCACGCCGTCCCGCAGCCAGCTCATCACCGGCAAGTGAGTGCGGCCCGCGGGGAGGAAGGCGCCCCGGGGGCATGTCGGGGGGAGCGCTTGTTGGACCCGGGTGGCTGGGGGTGAGGGCCCCCTTGCCCTGCACGGGGAGTTTGGAGCACTTCACCCCTGGAGAGTCCACCTACTACCTACCTCCTTAAGGGGCGTGTCTACAGGTCACCCTAGGTGGCTGAATGGTGCACTACAGAGATGTGCAGATCACTTGTGCCTGCATGGGATCGCCAGCCACATCGCTATAGCAGCACGCTCCCTGGCTATATTGGCACCACTTCAGCGCCTTAGCGATCACGTGTGTCTACTACATGATCGCTAGCTATGTTGCTGTAGCAGCACGCTCCAAGGTTATAGCGGCACCATAGGGATCACGTGTGTCTATTACATGATCGCTAGCTACGTTGCCGTAGCAGCACGTTCCCTGGCTATATTAGCACCACTTCACGCTGTAGTGACCACGTGTGTCTGTACATAATCGCTAACTACATCACCATAGCAGCACGCTCCCTGGCTATATTGGCGCCACTTCTGCGCCATAGCAATCACATGTGTCTGCATGTGATCGCTAACTACATCCCTGTACCAGCACACTCCCTGGTTATATTGGTGTCACTTCAGCAATGTAGCGATCATGTGTCTGCATGTGATCGCCAGCTACATCAGCCATAGAAGTGCACTCCCCAAGTATGGGGAGTGTAGTGACGAAATCTAACCGTGCACCACGCACATGGCGCAGTAACTGCCTGTACTGTGCTGCGCTTTAGTACTTCTGAAAGCACTGTAGCAACATCACCATATGGTGACATGTAGGTGCACCCAAAGTAGTTTTAAGTGCTTGTTATATGGCTCAAAGTTACGCTGCTCCAGGGCAGGATGATCTCTGATAAGCACTACCCATCTCCACTTTTGTTCAGGTGCGGCCACTCCCCATGGATGTGCCGCCCAAGTGGAAGGCCTCCAGTATCCCAGGTCTCTCTCACCCCAGCCCCTAGAGAGGGAGAGAAGCCTGTCTTGGCTCACGAGTCCTCCAGTTGCAGCTCCCAGCTACAGCTCCAAGTCCTGCCCCTGTTCCCCAGGCCTCATGGCCAGTCACAGCTGTGCAGGTGGGGGACAGTCAGAGAAGGTTTCTAGACTAAGGGTGTGATTGATCCTAACTCCAAGCTGGCACTAATACCAGCCAGCAGTGTAAGGTGTAACAAGGCCCTTAAATGTGCTGTTCCAATGCGAGGTGAGCTTCCTCACGTCTGGGTAGTACCAGTGCACTACAGTTAAGAAAATCAGGGAAGGGGAAAGGAGTTATGCCACCGCCCAGAGAGGTGGTGGAATCTCCATCCTTAGAGACCTGGGTAGACAAAGCCTTGGCTGGGATGAGAGAGTTGGAGATCATCCTGCTTTGAGAAGGGGGTTAGGCTGGATGGCCTCCTGAGGTCCATTCCAGTCCTCATTTCCTGGGAGAACAGGACCTTTAAAAAAGAGCAGAGGATCAATCACACTTATCCAGTGTGAGAAGGATTCAGGGATCAAATTAAGTTATGATGTGCCATGAAACCAATATCAGTGTGAAGTCCTTGGTTCTACATTTTCCCCTTGGCTAAAACTGTCATTTTTTTTAAACTAATGACAGCAATTGCACTGTGTTATCCTGTCACCCAGTAAGAGTTCAGCGCTGTGAACAACCCATTTTGCAACATTTTAGAAGCGGATTAGCATTCATTAATCTAAAGACGAGCTGTAACTTCATGTGTCAGTATTACTGAGGAGTGCTTGCTGAGATCCGTGGTGTGCTTTTACAATTAGCAAATAGGCTGACCCAAAGTAAAATCCCATGTTAGTAAAGTAAAATCCCATGTTAGTAAAGCAGGATGAAAGCTGCACGTTTTGCTTTACCTAACACTATGCAAATCACAACTCTGGTTACATTGAGTCTTGCTTTAATGTGGTCTTTCTATGAAATTAGGACTTTTAAGGGGACTCCGTTGAATTTCAGCTTGGCATGAGCTAAGAATTCTGCAGGACTTTATGAACTGGGGTATTTCTTTTCTTATAATGTAATTGCCATCCTGCAAACAGTTAAAAACTTATTTCCAGTGCTACTAGAAGAATTTCCACAAATGCATGTCACAAGCATGGGACTGAAGATGTCCTACCTTGTTCTGCTTGGTATTTTTAAAACAATCTGTTGAGTAACTAATGTATCCAATGTAAGGGTTAATGCATATTATGTAAGGATGTGAATTTGAAATGCTGTAGCTGTTCCTGAATAACTTCAAGTGTGGACAGTTGTAATCTGGTCCACGTAGTTTCCGTTCAGCTTAACCTACTTTGACAGGATATTGTTGATATCACTGGATACAAAAGAAACATTTTTCTTAAAGCAAATAGCCCCGTGTCTCACATTACTATCTGATAGAATCAGAGTTGATTCCTGTTCTCAGTTTCCCATTGTCCAGGCTTGCTGGGGAAGGGAGTTCAGCACAGAGAGCTTACTCATTATCTGGAGCAAGAGTTCTCAAACTCCCTCATACTGAAGACTATATAGCAAAAGAAAGATTGTCTTGTAGGCATTCCCTAATTCACAATCATATAGCATCTCTGTGGCAAGTAAAGCAACAGATTATATAGGAAATTTGAGGTAGTACACAATGCATTTTTGCTTATCTTTTTTTCAGTGTAGCAGGGGTAATTGGGATCAGAGCCAGCTCTCTGTGGACCACCAGCTAGTACTCCACAGACCGCAGTTTCAGAGTCATTGCCTACAGAGGGAATAGCATGCTGCAGAACAGTGACTCATTCAGTGGTTTAAAGAATGACATTATTGGGTTCCAAAAGAACCAGTGTGCTGTGCTGTCTTTCTTGAGATCAAGGGATGCTACAGGAGAAATACAGGCATTAGCAGGACTCTGAAAGGAACAAAAACAAAACGCAAGAAGAAAAAAACTGAGTTTACCCTTCCTTTACATATAAAGCATTATATTTGATAACTTTTTATACTAATAAAAACAGAGAAAACTCATGGGCATATTCTTAGGAACCCTGCTGTTTTCATCAGGCCACTGGGAGAAAATAACTGAAAATGACTGCTGTGTTTTTGGAACCTTTTATTAGGTGAAATCTTGAGATGAAATACCCAAGATTTTCTTATGCTTCATTCAAACATCTGTTCCCCATTCCTCACAAAATAAACTTGGCTTGACCTGTCCCAAACTTCCCAGCTAGGGACAGAAGTTGCATACAAACTGGTTTAAGTGATCTGAAACTAGTTTAAACCTGTAACAGAACAGAAGTTCAGTGCATATAAACCACTTTCAAAATGGCCGAACCTAGTTTAAGATAACCTGATTGGTTTAAGACAACTGATTTAAGTTAAACCAGTTTATTGAACTTCTCTCCCAGATCTATCTGACTAATCAACAAGGGGATAAAATAGAGGGACTACTATAAACCATGTTCATGAAGAAGTGCTAATTGTCATCTAATATAAGATTCAGGCAAAGGAACTGCAAATTCTAAATTCCTTGCAAATCTCCAGATTGTCCCAGTGAGATTTATGTTCACAACATCAAATTATGTTTATTTGTAAATAAAGCATGCTCTTATAATGAATGTTTTCAAAAGTCTTCCTAATAATGTCTTTTTTCTCTTAAATTGTGTATATAATTTCCCTTGACATAGGTGACAAAATTAACTTCTCTTGGTAGTTCTCAACTTTGTGTAGAGTGAGGGGTGGTGGGAATCCATAGATTATTTGGACTGCTAGGCTTCCTCATGCCATAGCATGGCGTTGTAACTGCTACCCCTGTTTTGTCTGTTTTCTCTTCCCTCTGTTTTATGTCTATTGTCTTCTTCTTGGGTTTTGATTTTTCCTTTCCTTTCTGAATTTCTCGTTCTTTCCACCATCTTTTTTCTTACTTGCTTATTAACTTATGAGAAACCTGCTGCATTTAGGGAGATAGTCCAGTTCTGAGATTGGGCTTCATGTGCTTTTAGCAGCTGAACTTGAATCTTGGGAGTAGAGAAGAGAAATTTGAGCCAATGGGCTTGATGCCATGTGTGATCTACTCGTCTAATAGAGGCCAAAACAGGGAGGTAAAGGCAGGCAGCTTTCAGGAAGCAGCTTGCCCTGGGATCTGCAGCTGTGGAATTCTGATTGCAACAGAGAACTGGTTGGATCTAAGGCTCATTTTCAGGCTTGCTGTGCTCTTTTCCTGGGCTCTACATCCTGAGATTTATTTCTCTCTGGGTTTCCATAGCTAATTTAGAAATGTCATATTGATCAAGAATATTTTCTAAGGAAAGGGGTTTTTAGGTTTCAGTCTTTCCTGTTTTGACTTTCTACATTCAGGTAGCATTGGGTTGAGCTGAACAGTGGCTCAGGTATACTTAATGAATTATTGACTATAACTTTACAGCAAAGTTGTCCCCTGTCCCCTTCCCCCCCTGCCCATGCACTTATACGAATGAGCATAACATGCAAACAACTCTGGATCCTCCAAACTGAATTCATTATGTAGAAGGCATGGCAGGGCAGCACCTTACAGACTAACTCATTCAGTGAGGCATGAGCTTTCGTAAGTTATAGTCTACTTTGCCAGATGCTATGATGAAGCATCTGGCAAAAGTAGGTTGCAGTCTATAAGTTAGTCTATAGACTGCCATCTGCCTTACCTTTTGCCTATCCTCAGACTACCAAATCTAAATACCCTTTTCTGTTGCATTAGATGTTGTAGTGTGTTTGTTTTTACTTTTTCTTTAAAAATAAATGGAAGTCTTGAGACTTCTCCTTGAAATAGAAATAATTCAGAACATGTGACTTGCAGAACTGCAGCTAAGACAGAAATTTTCTTGCATGAATGTTGGTTGTCTTGTTCTGATCAAATGGTTGAGAAGAAATCTGAAGGGTGTCTTCATCCCATGTGTTATCATATCAATTTAAAATACTGGAACGCAATGAAGGACTACCATTTGGTGGGTCCCTACATGTAAGAAGAAATGGAACCCCTTATGTAAATGGGTTGGTCTAATAAAAGATATCAAATTCACCCAAGGAACCTTGTCTGCCTATGTCCTTAGACCAACACGGCTACAACCCAAACCCCTGCAACATGGAAGATATTGAATTCAGCCGTCTGAAATGGAAACTACAACATGAAAAAGAAAGAAGCCAAACTCAACAGCGACATATATTTTCTAAGCCTTTGCAAGAAACACAACATCATTCCCCAAGGACTAAATATCTACAATCCCCTGACTACTACACACAACTCCAAATATGCTTCACAGCTATGCAGAAGAACTTCAGAGAAAATTAGAAATCATCTACTTCACCTGCTCTACTCCAAAAGAGACCAACTCAGGAAGGAAATCGTCATACACTACAACATCTTAAAAGATAGAAATCCATGCATGTTCACTGACAATATACAATGGATACAAAGAGACTACGAAAAACTTTCTACAGCATTCATCCTACATAAAAAGAAGAAATGGAACAAATTACTCCAAG
>NW_005842524.1:482781-485214 GCF_000455745.1 Alligator sinensis
CAGAGAGGTAGATCGGACGTTTGAAAGAGCCACCTGGATACCACGTGAAGAACTGCTGCAGTACAGAAGAAAAACACCCACAAATCACACACTGCTGGTTATGACCTATCACCCATCCCTTGAACCTGTACGGAAAATCCTCAAAAAATTGCAACCCATATTAGAAAGAGACCCAATTCATAAAAAGATCTTCCCAGAGCCACCTATCCTAGCCTTCAAACAAGCACTGAACATCGCCAACCTCATCACCAGAAGCAAACTTCCTCAACCCCAGAACACACCAAAAGGATCCAGACCGTGCCAGGACAAGAAATGCAAAACCTGCCCCCACATCTCCACCACCTCCACTATTACTACACCCCACAACAGAGCCATCAGCATCCCAGGATCTTACAGCTGCACCTCCAGAAATGTAGTATACCTCATCCAATGCACCAAATGCCCTGATGGAAGATATGTAGGAGAGACCAAACAACAACTGCGCACCAGAATGAATGCATACTGGAAATCTATCAAAGACAGAAACACTCAATTACCGGTGGGGCACATTTCTCACAGGAGGGCCACTCTCTCTCCAATCTCTCAGTCCTGATCCTCAAGGGAAACTTACACACTTCCCAGAGACGAGCCTATGAGCTCCATTTCATCAACCTGCTGGATACTAGAGATCATGGACTAAACATAGACATTGGATTTTTGATACATTATAATCTGCGTGGCAACTGACTCCCCAGCCCAGCCCAGCCTCTGGCTTCTTTATTTTTCATTCCATCCAGGAAGAGCACACACCAACTGCTGAAGCTTCCTTAGCCTGACGAAGGGTTTTTGAACCCGAAAGCTTGCTTAATAACTATTCTCCAACCATTTGGGTTGGTCTAATAAAAGACATCAAATTCACCCAAGGAACCTTGTACACCTAGTAAATGAACTCTAACTGTTTGAAAAAACTGTTAATTTTTTACTTTTAAGGAAGTAAGTGGTTAATAGAACATGGTTTTGATGGTAGTGAGGGCCAACCTTTTTGGCAGTCATGTCACAAATTAGCCCTGCATGCTTCCTGTGTGTTACTCAAATCCCCTTCCCCTTCCTGATCTGCTGCTCTTCTTTCTGCTTCCTTCCCTGTGCTTCTGCTCTGCCTACTGCTTTGCTTTCTGCTCCTTTCCCTGTCTGCCACTGTGCTCTCTGCTTGATCTCCCACATGCACAGATGCTAGCTGTGCCACAGGTTGGCCACCCTCGGTATGCGGGTAGGCCTTGATTTACAGAATAGTAACAGATTGAAAATATCTACATGTTTTTGTGTACATATGAGTTAGGTAGGAGAATAAATTACGGTGAGAGCACAATATGTAGCCCTTGGCTTGTCAGGTGAGGTATTGCTCTTTTGGACAGACTTCGTAAGATACAACATTACATTGACTGATTTCCTATAACAAGGAAGGATTACTGATACATATTCAGAATATGGACAGTTTGCCCATTGAATCTTGTTGAGAAATGTCAAAGGATTAAAGTTAAGAGAAAAAGCATTTCTTTGGGTAAAATATTGTTGAGGTATGAAGTTCTGTCAGATGATAAATATGAATGAATAGTCAAACAAACATACAGGTCCATATTTTAGTGCGAGTATGGCACAATGTCATTGGATGTTGTGTCAGTAGCTAATTTAATTTGAAAATACCCCAAAATGTAAAGCCTACTTTTATAATTTAAAAAATATGTATTCATAATCATAAAGATATACACACTTGTGCTTTTGGGGGGTAAAGTTCATAGCTGCATTTCCTAAGTTTTACAATTATAAATTAGTTATGGGCATCATACTTGCAATCTTAGACCTCAACCATGCATTAGGGTCTGCTGGTTTGGTGCCCTTGAGCACCTGTTAAACATCTGTAGGACTAGTTACCTAGTAGATCATGTTACATTATAAAGGTCACAGATCACTAAAGAAAAGCAAGAAAAAAATGGAATGCGTACAAACCATAGAAACTCTACACTGTGCTTAAGTATGGGCTTTACATGATGGGGTAGTATATGCTCCTTTTCTATTGACTTCTTTTGATCAATATGTAGAGATCTCCAAAGCAAAAGATGGTGAGTTATCATTTTCCACATGGTCAACAGCTGATGATCATATATATGTAGTATGTAAAGGCTCCTGGAAATGTGTATATATGTGGGAAGGAGGAGTTAAATTGTTGAAGAAGTCTTAATCTTGTAGTATGCTTCCCCTCTGCTCTATTTTGGTGTACCTTCTGAAAGTAATATCTAGTTAATCAACACTGGCATGTATACTCTTAACACAACAGGGATCTAAGTATCAAATTACTTTTAATGCACCATTTAAAAAAAAAGCATAATGGAGCAAAACAGTGGGGAAAAAGACAACACGCTAATATTAAAAAAAACTAAAACTAATAACAGGGAAAGA
>NW_005842524.1:485224-504263 GCF_000455745.1 Alligator sinensis
GGAAAGCAGAATGGATTTTGGTATGGCCTCATATTTTCCATACACTAGTTCTTGGCAATTTTAATTATATTTTTAAACTTATAGGAATAGACTTGGGTAGGTTAGGCCTAAAGCTTGCAGCATTGTACAAGCCCCCAAATCTATTTAAAACTGGTGACAATATACATCATTTATATGCATATCAGATAGGTATACAATTCATTTAAATACAGAATACAATGTTGTTTTATATTTTTATCTGTTTACATTACAACAATCTTCAGTTATCTGCATATTACTTATGTGCATAAACTGCTTAAGTCCACGGAAACTCTTTGGCCCCACTGGGTACCTTGTAATATAACAGCACTCTATATTACTACAAAATTGGTAAAAATGCCTAAGAGACATCAATTTAAAGGCTTCTAAAGCAGGCCTGAACTGACAATGTCTTGTCAATTTCAGGATTGTTATTAGCTGTATACAGACATCTGAGAAAATTACCAACCTTAATGAGCTACAAAAAAGCTGTTCCTGTGGTTGTTGAGCTCTGTTTATATTGAATTCCAAGAAGTATATACTTTGGGTAAGGCCATTGCCTGCTTCACTTCTGAGGCTATGCACTTAAAGGGAGTACACTATCATTTATTTTCATTGGCTATGAAGCATACATACATACATAGCACTATAAATGATCAAAAGTATACACTCTTTAGGAAATTTATCACAAATAAAGGTATTGTTCTTAATGATGGTAAAAAGTTTATATTCTTTTTAACCTGACTTTATTTAAACCTGTTTCATACTTTCTGCTAAACAAGAATGTTCTTGTTTAGGACAATTATCAAAGAAAAAGTGTAATGTAGACAGGGTGTATGGAATATAACATGAGCAGAAAGATTTTCAACTTCTCTGGAATGTGTCTGTTTGGTAATGATTATACATATTTCATTGTACATCTGATGAAGTGAGCCTCAGACCATGAAAACTTGTGCCTCCTCTATATATCTTATTTAATCTATAAGGGTGCATATAGAATCATAGACACATAGAAAGTTAGGGTTGGAAGGGACCTCAAGAGGTCTCCTATTTCACCCCCCTGCTTAAAGCAAGACCATCCCCAACTAGATTATCCCAGCCAAGGCTTTGTCTAGCTGGGTCTTAAAAACCTCTAAGGGTAGAGAGTCTACACCCTTTCTAGGTAACTACCCTCTTAGTGAGAGAGTTTTTTCCTCTTTGGAACCCCACTTCAGGTAGTTGAAGGCCAACTACTCTGAAGGGGTTATTCAGGTTTTGAAAGATATATCTACCCTGCCTTCTGAATGACTTTAAACTAATATGTCTAACTACCCTTTTCTATGCATATTTCTCTCCTTACGAGTAAACTGATACATGAATAAAGCATAGGTGGGCTCTCATGATCAAAGCTCTCATATTTGAATGTATCTTCCCTAAAAGTCATTATTTCAAGAGAATCAGTGCATAGGTCATTTAATAATTTGGGGGGGGGGGGGGAGTGGAATGTGCTGTATAAGACAGTGTTTATTGAAGTGCAGAGGAATGTAGACATTGTAACATCCAAACCATCTCCAGAATAATCAAAGCTAGCATGGGGCTTAACATTTGGGAAACAAAACTCAAATGCCCATTAGAGTACTTTTCACATGGTAGAAATGCCAGTCAACTTACTTTACTGCAGGTTGAGAGAGGGGAAAATAAGCCTTTATTATCTCTTGCCTTTGAAATAGTGATCTTAATCAAGATTCCAGGTGTAGATTTTTGCTTTGATCTTATCTGTTGTTTTCATTTTAACTCTGACTTATTCTGTTCAGTTGTTTTTAATAGTTTTTGCTTCCAGTTTGTATAGTTACATAGTTGGGTCTCCTGGTTGCATTACACCAACTGTCAGAAGGTGACATCTGACACACAGTTCTGGACATTTCACAATTCTATGGACCCACAAGTAGTTTTCACCATTACAGTAAGGCAGAGCTTTCCAAACTTTTCATGTTGGTGACACACTTTTTAGACATGCATCATTTCGCGACACAGTAATTCAGTTCCGGGGGAGGGGCCAAGGGAAGCAGATGCGAGTAAGGGAGCTCCATGGTGCCCTTCCGCAAAATTTTCCGCATTTTGCGCAACACACCTACACACTGCCGTCGACACACTGATGTGTCGCGGCGCACAGTTTGGAAAGCTCTGCAGTAAGGACTACTGTAGCTGCACTGAAGACGGGCTGTGCGGAAGAGCTGAGTAGTGTGGTCAGGTTTACAGAGAGTTGAAAGGGAGAGGTAAGTAGCTGGCTTGGGGTGCAATGCTGCCTGTATGTGGCCTTATTGCTTGCAGTATAGCAGCCATTATTTCTTGACCTGATGCAAAATAGCCATGTTCCTGTGGTACCAGGTGGGGCTTTACTACCTCCTCTCAGGTGACACAGCAGAACAGACTCTAGTGACAATTTGGAACCAATATTTCAATTTGAGGTTGAAGTCCTGTTTTAAGGTGCCTATGGGGAACCCAGGTACAGTCTCAGAATGCAGAGCTCTCAGGAAACTTCAGATAATTGTTGACTTTGGTCATGTTGATGATTGAAGGTGCGCAGAGGTCTCAGAACATGATAATAATTATTTTAAACATTCAGTTGAAATTTGTTTCTGCTTTTGGTTTCCTGATGTTTGTTGAGCAAAAGTGAATTAAGACAAATTTTATAGTACTGTTTTATTAATATATGCTGTATGGCCATAAAATAAATCCATAAACAAAATATGATAAAAAGGTAATCTTATGCTATATGTCCACATACCAAGAGAAATAGGTGTTTTGTTGAAAATTAAGGGCAGAATCCTATTTCACCTAGTACATGACCAAAATGAACCTTCAAAATAATTCTGAGTTACCCAGCTATTGTGTAGGAGTCACTCTATTTACCACTTTGATCACATAAGTGCCCCTCTTTATAGGAACAGTATCTTTCTCCAAAGGCATACAGACATCTCCCTGTTCTGGCAATGAGGGCTCTTATGAGTCCAGGTAAAAAAAGATTTGGTGGAATTTGATAATTTCCACCAAAAGTTTTAAATATTAAAATTTCATAAAATGCAACCTGATGCATATCAGTTTAATCTTCAAAGCATGCAGTGTTATGTGGCTTTCTTCATCACCTAGTCCCAATTTTTTTTACAATTTCACTCCGTACTTTTGCTAGTTCTTATTATTCTCTTAATTGTAATGCCATTAAATTTCCCTTTATTTTCAATGAGTGGATGCTTTTTCACCATTTGTATTTGTTCAGCATGCACATTTTCAGTATCTATGTAACCCTGCTTATGTTTTTATAATGATAAAAAAGAATGAGGTAATTTCAGCAGACATGTAATATTGCAGTAATGTTAGAACATCAAGACTGCACCCCAGTTTGTAACCTATTTTAAAAGTTATGTTACTGCTATGCTAGCTGGGTGCATCTGCACATTCACTTTAATGTGCCATAGCCTATTTTACTGTGCATTAAAGTGTCATGTTAAAAATTGCTAATATGCTAATGCACAGTAAAAATAGGCTACGGTACATTAAGCGTCATTAAAAAAGCATACACTATCGCTACTGCATGCTAGGGCAGCCTAATGCACATTTGTTTAGTACCTCACATTAGAGAGCACATCTACATGTGTGCTTTAATATGCATTAGCCTATTATAATGTGCATTAAAGCATCAAAAAAAAAACCACTTTCGCTAATGTGCGTTAAAATAGGCTAATACACCTTTTCTTAGTACCTCATAATGGAGGTACTAAATTTAAATGTGTCTGTAAAAGTGCATTAATCAACATGTAGACACACCCAGAGGTATTAAATTTAATGCGCAGTAGCAAAAGCACATTAATGAATGTGTAGGCACGCCTGCCGTGTGCAGGACGCGCTCGCTTTCTTTATACCTATAATCTTTAAAGCATTACTTTGCCATTGATATTTTAATACCATGTTTAGACATGTCTCCTTGCAACTAACAATTTCCTATAAGCAAATGCATCATTTTCTACCAATAATTACCTAGCCAATTTATTGCCATTTTTTTTGTTAAACTGTAGGAGATTAAGATAATCTGCTTGTATTAATTCTGTTTTTCGATATTTGGTGGCCTTCTACCCAATATGAAGACTTTAGGAAAGAGATTAACAGTAGTATTAGGCTACTGCACAGTAGCATCACAAAAAACCTGTTTGGTGGCGCTGCTGCACAGTCATTTGGTACTTGCTAACGGGTACTTAATGACTGTGCAGTTAGTGTCTCATGTAGATGTGACCAGTGGTTCATAATGAATAACCTTTCTAATTCAGTGGGAATATGGGCAGTTTGTAGATTAAACGAGAGGCGTGTGTTCACGGCACTTTAAAGCGGGTTAAATGCTTTTGCACCACTTTAACGGTGTCAGTGTTTGCACACCTCGGCAGCGTATTGCACATTAATTCCAGTCGCTGTAGGAAATTCAGCAGCATAATGCACCCTAAATGACTTCGGGTGCAGCAAACTAAAACTCCTTCGAGGAGTTTTAGTTTGCTGCTCCAGAGCCATGAAGCAAAGCACCAGGCTCCCTGCAGTTCGGCGTCTCTGCGGGAAACCCTGGGAGCAGCTCAGGAAAGTGGGCTCTGCCCAAGAAAAGCAACGAGCCTGATCTCCACCCCCCTTGCCATCCCAGAGCCTGCCTGCCTGAGCTGCGCAGGGGCCTGGTGCTTCCCTCCACTGCTGTGGTGCCCCCTGGGACTGCCCAAGCTGGGTGTCTGCAGGTGGGTGCTGCCTGGGGTGAGGGGGGGCCACGACTGCCACGGAGGGAAGCACTAAGCCCCCCGCTCCGCAACCCAGAGACCGCTGCACCCACCGGCAGCTCGCCTTCCCCCCCCGGAGAGGCAGGAAAGTGAGGTGTGTGCACAACACGGGGGTTTAATCATCCCTAAATTGAAACAGTGTTTTTTAAAACCCACCACTTCAATTTAGGGTACCTGTTTTGTCTACACACACCCATGTAGATTAATTGTTTAAAGTAATTACTTGCATTTTTATTATTGTGGTTAATATATAACTGTCATCAATGTAGCATCTGACTGAGGGTCAAAGTAATTGGCAAAGCTAGAAACAACCTACACTGTTTGAGTTCCTATTGATTCCTTAAGTATAATATCATCTTTTCTTATAATTATTTGAAGCAACTCTATTGGATGATGAACATTAAGGAAATAGAGTTTATAAATGCTTTTGTTGTCTTATAGGTATATATGTACACATTTTTGATCTGATGACCAGATACCTTCCCCTTTCAAAAAGTTATAAAACATCCTACCTCACACAGGTCAGCAAAAACCATTTTCAGGCCCCGCCTCTTCTTCACTACAACCCATCCCACATCCTTTGAAAAACAGGTGGACTTTGTATTGTGTCTGGGAGGTCAGCAGATTTGGCTTTATTTGTACTTATTTGCAGGCACAGGCAATCATAGTGTGCATGTAAATAGATACACATGCTTAAGGAGACACTTGAAAAATATAGCTCATTAATGTTATCAAGTTTTGTCGGTTAAGTGTTGTGTTGCATTATTGCTTATTTTGTGTTGGCACTCATCTCAGTCCCATGATGCATATCTGAAAACCAGAGAATCACAACTTTAATTTTATAGGGACTCCTGAAATATTCTATAGAGCATCAAGGGGGACATTGATATGCTGAAAAGTGTCAGATTTCTTCCTGCTCGTAATTAAAACTGTCTAGCTTTTGAATTCCAGAATCTCTCTTACCACATAGTAATATTTTAATTGCATTGCACCAAATAAATACATTTGGTATTTATTAATACCAAATGATCATAATGAAACTGCTTCTGTAGATATTAGCCAGCATTTTTATTTTATTTTCAGGAGTTCCTTTTGGATCAATCTCATTTTTCTCTTTTTCCTGCCTTCCTTTTTCCCTCCAGTGCACTCTGTAGCAGCCATCCAAAGCACTCTCCAAGATGGCAAGATTGTAGGAACTGAGTCACATGTCTGTCTTATTCTTGATCACTGAATCTAATTTTTGCACTGGAAACTGTCCAGAGTTTTGTTCTGAATCCAGTAAATAGCAGCAGAAAAAGTGACAGTTTCTGAATGGAGACAGTAGAGGGGAAAAAATCCAGAAAGACTCAGTGACTCACCCTTCTGTTCTCGCTGAAGAGAATAATGCTAGTTGGCATGCATGGCTTATGATTTCATCAGCTGTAGGCCAGTGAATCTCATTTTACTATAACAGAAGATCATTCCAAGATCTTCGTGTCCTGTATAACAGTTACAGCTTCACCTACTTACAAATATTTTATTTGGAAAGTAGATTATCTGTTTGGAGGTAAAGCTTAGTTTGTTTGATCTTTTAGATAGTTAAGATGACATATTAAATAAATACTTTTCAAACTGAAACTTTTCATGGTTTTTATAAAGAGAAAGGTTAATGGGTTGTGTTCTTGTTTTCAGTTTATGGTCTGCCCTTTATTGTGCAATTTACTTGGGGCGTTTTGGAATGTTTTAAAAGGAAAGATTATTCTCCCCCTAATCATCCATATGGTGATCATAAGGAAGTTCTAATTGCCTGCAGTGAAAGAGCTCTTAAGACAGCCAGCTTGGTGCTGTAGAGTTGAGAATCAGAGAGTTGGAAGAGACCTCAAGGGCCATCTGGTATATGGTTCAGTTCTGCCTCCCTGTCTGCGTCTCCCCCCCCCCCCACCTCCTTACACATACACACACACACACACACACACACATATCACTATTCCTAAATATCCAATGAAATATTCCACAGTTTCCCTAGACATCCATTTATCCCTGTATTACTCCTGCGGAAACTAAGGCACAGAACAGTTAAGCACACATTCTCTCGAGTTCTGTGCCACCACTCCAAGTGTCACCAATCGTTTTTCTAATTATGTTTTGCTTGATTGATTGTGGTTGGCATAAATGGAAAATATCAACAGGGAAGATGTAGCATGTTGCTACAAATGTCAGCACCTCATCACCCAATCATGTGACTATTCTTAACATTATTTTATGAAATTAAGACATGAGGTACATTTGGTTCTCCCTTTTTGTGGACAATATAAGTCCAGCAGTATGCTGATCTGTGACAGTAAAAAAAAATAATGTGGGAATTTTACATATATCTAGAGAATTCCTATTTTTCCCTTATGTAAGGGAAACAAAACTAATTTTGATTATATTTTCCATGACACCCCCACACGTACTGTATTCAAAAGAATGCTGTAAAAACTACTGATTTCTGGAAAAATTTGTGTTTATTTTATATGTGCAAGGAAAGCCATTTTTCTTTGACTTGTTATTTTCATTGATTTTATGTATTTATCTCTCTCAGTTTTTTTTAAATTTTTCTTACTGAAAGTGGAAGTTTTCATTTAAAACTTATATGAGTCTTTATGATGTGCTGTGAAAAAATGATTTGACCAAGACTCCTTGAACATATTCATAGTATTAGCTATATATGTACTTGCTGCAAAACATAAGATCCTACGTAATGATTAAGAACCTGGGCCATATTATTTTGCACTGTTATGACTTAATTTGAACATTTATTTTCTCAGATGTTTCATCTTATAACTTTGAGCATTGTCTCTCCAGTCCCTATCCCCCTCTGCTTACCCAAGGCTCTATGCAGTAGCTGTCAAGGTCCTGAGGTTCTGTTTGTTCCCATCTCGTCCAATAATCATGTCGTAAGTTGGGTTTCCATCATCAGGAGAATTCAGCTTAAATGTTCTTATCCCTTCTATCACCTTCTCTTATTTTGCTATCTGTCTGAAATGTGGTTTTAAAGTGCTTCCTGAATCTAGGCCCTACTTCAATCTGGCCAAGATTGAACTGCTATAGACAGGCACATGGCAACAGTGGAAAGGAAAATATTTTGATGGGTCAGCTATCTTGGTGTAGCTGATTCTTCTAGGAATGCATCAGCTCACTTTGGACTCTAGGTTGTCTAGATATCTGAGTTAAAATATGTTTCTGCCATAGAAACATACTCCAACATTTAACTCGGGCTATATCTGCTGTATCCTTCCAGACCTGAGGAAGGACACCTTGTGCCCAAATCTTGTATAACATCACTCCCCACTAGATAGGTGGTCCAATAAAAGATGCTATCAAAACAAATTTGTTTCTTGTATAGAAAAGCTTGGTGCATTTTTTTTCCTTCAGGAAAACATAGCACAAGTAAAACTTTTCTTATCCATGTTGCTGTTAGAAGCCAACCAGTTTTCTCTAAAGCAGGGATGGGCAAAATACAGCCTGTGGGCCATATCCAGCCTGCCAAGGAATTTTATCCAGGCTGTGGCAGGTCCCATGGCTTGGGGGCAGCCCAGGCCATGGTGCTTGTGGGTTGGTCCCATGGCCTCCAAATGCACAGCGGGGCTGGGGTGGCACAATGGCTGGACTCCACTTCCTGGCAGCCCCGTTGTTTCATAGATTCATAGTTGTTAGGGGCTGAAAGAGACCTTACATCAGGTCCAGCCCCCTTGCACTTGGACAAGAAAGACTGCTGGGATCAGATGACTCCAGCGAGATGGGCATCAAGATGCTTTTTGAAGATCGCCAGGGTGGATGACTGCCACATTTGTGGGGAGCTTGTTCCAAACCCTTGGTACTCAACTTGTAAAGAAGTTTTTCCTTGCATCTACCCTGAAGTGGTCCTCAGTCAGCTTGTGCCCATTATTTCTTATCCTCCTCTTGGGGGCCTTGGTGAACAGATAATCCCCCAGGCCCAGATGTATGCCCTTGATATACTTATAGGCTGCCACTAAGTCCCCTTTTCCAGGCTAAGCGATCACAAGTCTTTTAGCCTTTCCTCGTATGACCTGGTCTCTAGGCCTCTAATCATGTGCATGGCCCTCCATTGGACTCTCTCAAGCTTCTCCACATGCTTCTTGAAATACGGCACCCGAACCTCAATGCAGAACTCCAGCTGCAGTCTCACCAAGGCTGAGCAGAGAGGGAGGATGACATCCTTAGCTTTGCTCAAGATTGACGGTAGCTCCTTCTGGCTGCTGCTGCCAATGTTGTTACTGATGGACCCAGCTCCGCTGCTCAGGCACCCTGGCCTGTCCATCCCACATCTACCACTGGCAGCACCAGATAGAGCAGGCAGGTGGGGGCTCAATGGAGGCTGACCCAGAACTCTGCGACAGGCACCAGTTCTTCAGGCAAGGGCGTGCAGGGAGTGAATCACAGTTCTGCTCTGGGCCCTGGCCCTGCCTGCCCGTCCTGCTCCTGGATGCCACTCCCCACCTGCCCACAGCCCTGTCCCATCCACCCAGCTGAGCACAGGGTTACCAGGCCAGTCTAGTGCCAACCCTGTGGAGCCAGCACAGTTTAAGAGAAAATGAAGCTGAAGTTCTTTTGCTAATAATTGAGATTTTTGTACCGTTTGATTTTTGCTGCCACTTCTATTGCATATCAAGTTAAAACAAACTAATTTGGCATCCAGAAGCAGATGCAAACAATGCAGTCTATCACCATGAAGGAGGGGTTACTTTCTGATTTTGGGATTAAGAAGCGAGATAGGATCTTGAAACTACATTGATGCTGAAGTTCTTATATTGGCACTTATAGTAATGGCAGAGTGCCCATCTCAAAAGAGAAGGCAGGGAAAATACCCTAATCATTATCATTATCTTCTCTGACAGTGAGAAGCAGGTTTAATTTTTTGTTTCATGATCCTTGTGTGCCTGTGCATACATCTGAGAATATGAAGGGAAGAGAGTGGGCTGAGTACTGTAGTAGGAAAGCATGGATGAACAGGGACATTTTATGGAAAGCTTAAGGCTTTCTTACAGTATTCATAATAAAAAGCTTTGTATATTTAATAAATATGGAAATAGAAAAAATATGGCTCGTACTGAAGAAAAAATTCTCACAAAGATTCAGCCCTTCTGTAAAATAGGCTGAATTTAGTTCTTTGAGCATTCTTGCTAATGAAGTCAGTGTGTCAGAACTGTGATACAGTATAATTCTGTGCTTTAACAAGTGAAAAGGTCCTACTACAGTATTTTGTTGTACAAAATACCTACACCTAAGACAGCAGTGGGATTATTTATGGAGGTCATTGATAAGGTGTATTTTGAGGATCATTGAAGCTGATTTTGCTGCTGGCTCACTATGTGTCCTTAGGCAGATGGTTTAACCCAGGGGTGGGCAAAATACGGCCCACTGGTTGGCTCCAGCCCATTCATTCCACCCGCAGGTACTCACCAGTTAACTGTACTCCATTCAGTCCATGCACTTTGCTCCCACCCTTTTGTGAAGAAGGGCCCTGGCCAGCATGCACAGATTCTGGGTGCAGCCACTGTTGCCACTGCTGCAGCCACTGGGGGACCTACTCCTTTTCCCCAGCTTCCAGTGACTTCTCCTCATGTCCTTGCTGCAGCACTCGCTCCAGGCACCAGGTACCCCCACCCCCAAAGGAGTACTTAAGGGGTGTGGGCGGGTCGCACTTTTGGTGTCAAAAGTCACACGTTAGGGGGTGGGACTTCTAGTCCCAAGATGGTGACCAGGGGGCAGGGCACCTGTCAAGGGGTGGGCTACTGATGCAGCCCTCGACAGCTCACCAAAGCTCATTAAGTGGCCCTCCAACTGAAATAATTGCCGACCCCTGGTCTAACCTGTCTGAACTTCAGTTTACCCATATGTAACAGACTTCACCATACTGATATTCCTGTCACTCATCACCTTAGACCACCTCCGTCTTTCTTATTAGCAGGAAACCTATGCCAATAACAATATTCTTCCTTTGTACAAAATTTTCCACCCCCCCCCCAGCTCCTCTTTGAATCATCTTTTCTTTCAAAGTAGCAGTCCCAAATTTCTATTGGCATCTTCCACTAGACCTCAAAGCTAAATAAAACAGTGTAGCCATTTCAGCATGACCGAGGCTTGTTTTGAGAATATCTCCCTATTTCTTCAAGATGCACAGAACTGTCTGCCTACTTCAAAGGCCAACCACTGCAGTCCCAATGCTTACTCATCGTACCTTTTCTCAAGAAGAGGAAGCTCCTAAACAGCTGGATCTCTTTCAGCTCCCCTCTTCAGAAGAAGCCCTCATCATCTCAGGTCCTCTCTCCCTAATGCTATGCATTGCTTCCATTTGGGCAACAAATTAGCCCCTTCTCAGTAGGGTCTGATACTGAATTAAGCAGGATGTGTCCTTCAGATGAAGTGAGCTAATGAAGAGTGCTAACTGGCCCCTCAGGTCCCCATTAACGCTTTTTGGTTGGTAGTTTATGTAACCCACCACAGCATCTGTAAAATAAATGATGCTTACCTTGCAGGAGTATTTTAAAGCTTAATAAACATGGACCTTTAATCATCACATTAGGGAAACTCAGTACTCTACTATGAAAAATCTACTGCAACACTATGTTTACAATCTTCTATGAAATACATATTAGAAATGTTTGACTTCTCTCAGTGCAGCATGTGAACTTGCAATGAGAAGACAGTAAGAACAGAGCAGAGAAGTTAACGTATTAAAGAAGGTTGCCCTTGTCCTAATAGTCCTTGAAAAAGAAAAAAAACACAAGGAACTGGAAAGAGTTTAGAAGTTTCTGATTTTTATAAATACACGCACACGATATAAAAAGTTGCACTGAAATGTAGGAAAGTTTAGTTCACCTTTTCTTCAAACCAATCTCTGCTTCATTGATTTACTGCAAATCATGGAATTCAGTTACTGTTACTGCTGGCTTGTCGTCACTACCTAAAGAAATCTATTACACTTTTGGTTTGCAACCTGATATGAGAACCTGATGTTTTCAGTGTAGCAGATGTTTGATTCACATCTACAGTCTCTTAGATTCCAATCCCTCTAAACAATGACTAGGTTTGTTGGACTTAGCTCATGCAGAGAAATCCAGTGTTCCACTAGCAGGGCGGAGCTTGTCATTTTTATGGTAAGGGAACCTTTAAAACATCCTGCTACTTAGCTTGCCTGTTTTTCCATTGCAATCTAGATCTGTGTCATTTTCATTGCTCAGCTAAATGAACAATGCTAAAGAAGGAAGAATGAATGGAGGCATCTTGCTTTGTATTTTACCTTTTAAACTACATTCATAGTTTATATGAATATAAACCATACATCTGTGATGGACCCAATCTCCTTTCATTTTCACACCTCAGGCATTTATTTTAAGGCTGAAATAACCTTTAGGGAGAATATTTTCAAACAAGGTTCTTTGTGTTGATAACCCTTTTAAGCTTCATTTCTTAAACAAAATATTTTCAGAATAAAGAAAGCAAAACTTGAAAGGATTTCATGTTTCCTTCCCAGCCTTACAGTTGAAAGAGTATGAGTATTTATTTTTTGGTTGGTTAGTGTTTTGTGCCCCACTATATAAGGGTCTTCTTTTGCAAGCAGAGCAATAAGTATCTTATCATCTCAGCTTATATCATCAAGAAAACTGTGAGGCCATAAACTAAACTTTCTTCATTTCGAGCACACACAAAACCCACCTTATTGACTCAAGACCAGTTTGTGACTCCATGTAGCCACAGTAAAGGAAATAACAGAATTAGGCTTTTCCCTATACTCTTCCCTCCACACTCCTCTTTCCTCCTCTCACGCCATTTTAGCTCCATTAAAGATCTCTGAATCTTGGATGTGGACATGAAGTGGGTGTGGGAAGTGGTTACATGACTGACATGGAGTGAAATTAGAAGTTACACTTAGACCATACAAAATCCATGGAATATTAAGCAGTGTTAATAGAACATGCTCTAAGCAGGCATACATTAAGAGTTCTTGCCTGCAAAACTCTGACTTGCCACTAAGGGGTTGGCATGCAGGGATGAGTCTAGAAGCCAGGACAGCTGGGTTTTATCCATGCTCAGGGTGAGGCATGAGAGGGGAGTGGGGACAGAAAGAAGCACAATGTGGGATGATGGAGGACTGCAAATTGCTTGTCTTCTGTGAAGTAGACTAAAGTTACCCTAACATGATGTAGGTAGCATGGCCCTGCATTACTTTAAGTGGCATAACGTTGAGATACTCAGAAGATGCTTAGCACAAGTAAAGAGCTTTAATGGGTAAACACTCTTGTTTTAAGTGTCATTTGTTTGAGCTAAGTGTAACATACAACTGCACCCTTATTCTCTTTGTCCTGTTCAAGCAAGTGGGAGGGGGAATGGTAAGAAGAGCATGAACTGGGCACTGTTCCATCCAACAGAGCCAGATTGGCACAGGGTGGGGAAGGAGTTTCATCCTTTTCAGGGCTGCAGTCACCTACTTCTTTTAGTCATAAGGTAAGGATTTATGACTTTGGGTGCAAAAAGCTGTTGCCTTTGCGCCACCATGACAATTTTTATGGTGGCACAAAGGAAAAGCAAACACGCCTATACCATCTGTCACTCCACAAATGCTCAAACTGGTGGCACCACCAAAAGGTGGTAATAGTTTCTGCAGCTTTATTGCAACAGACATCTATTAGCTTTATGGCAGAAGAGCATGGCAGCCTGGAGCTGCCTGTACTCTCTAGCAACCCTGGGCTGGCATTTCTGGGGCGTGAGGGGCCTGATCCTGCACACCCAGGACATTCCAATCCAGAATCAGGCCCCTCAAGTCATGGCAGCACCCTGGGCATGCCTCTTTGGGTGCACCTCTGCAAATAGGGAACACATTGCCCATTGTCCCTCAGGATCAACAGACAGCACAATGGGTGATGTGCGATTTGCCCAGCGAAGCAGATCAGCTATACTAGGCCATATCCAAGCAAAGCTGGTTCACTTCATTTAGTGACATCTCTGTATACCCTTTGAATCTAAATTCCTTTCTTGGGCTCATCATGGGATGGGCTAACCCTTCTCTCCTGCTCCCTGCCCTAGTTCCTTGGTCTCTGGTTCCTAGACTATATCATCTGACCTCAGCTTCGCTCCCAGCTTCCTGACTCCAGCTTTTGCCCTTGCCTTGTCTTGTGGTTTCTAGTCTCTGGCTCTAGATCCTTGACTTGAAATCCCAGTTCTACACCTGGGCTCAGATCTCAAAGCTGCCTCTTGCTCTTGCCCCAGCCTGTTCCAAGCTCCAGCTCTGCACTCACGGAGCTGGGACTGAAACAAGTTCCCAGCCCCCACTCCACAGTCATGTGATTGGGGAGCGAGGACCGGCAGCTCCCTGCTGCTGGGGCAGAGGGACACTGTCTCCACCTGGCCTCTGGTGGCAGAGCCTTCCCTGACAGTAGTCAGCTTCTGAGGGCAGGGAGAAATCTTCTGCCCCCTACTGCCCAGCTGACCAGGAGCAAATTAGCTCCTGATCAGCCATCTACACATGCTATACTGAGCTGTAATGAATTTGCTACTTGCATTTTCAGGTAGTAAAGTAACTGCTGAGTAGAGGAAATTACTGCACAGTAAAGGTCAGCACTTATAGATGGAGATGCTTACTATGAAGTAATTAGCTCTACTGCACAGTAAAGCGCCTAGTGTAGACACACCCAGGTCTCCTGAAATTCAGGGGTGCTCCTCCAGTTTTATTTGGGTTGGAGTTGAGAGGAGAGTTTAGAATATATTATTCAAAAACACTTATAGCTATATGTAAATGGAGCTTAACAAACAGAAGAAAGCTACTTTCCCACCTGAAAGAGGTTATAAGCTAACATTACAGTCTTTTAAATATCACATTTTCCAGGAACAAGGATGTATTATATAACCTAAGTTTTCTAAAGCAAGGTTGCTGTATTAGAATGAACAGCCAAATGAATAATGTGGCAGAATACTCGCATTTATTTTAATACTTTTGATATCAAATTATTAAGCATGCAATTGATTTTTTTAAAAGAGTTATCTTGTGTCCAACTTAAAAGGAAAAACAGTAGGATATTGTCAAGTAAAGTTTTTGTATCAAGGAGAAAGGATAATCAGAGAGACATACGTGTTTAATTTTTTGTATTACTGTTCTTGTATGGAAACTAAATGTGCTGTCTCATTGGTATTTTTAAAGTGCTGGCAACAAATGTGCATGTCCATACCACTGACCTCAAAAAAAAAAAAAAATCATGTCTAGCCTGGTTCCCTGGCTTGCACATGGGAAATTTTGAATTAGCAAATGGAATATGTGTGGCCTGAGTCCTGCTAAGCTTGCTAGCAGCTGATACATTGTGTCAAAATTGTTCTGCATACTTGTAACTTAAATGTGCAGGATTTTGAAGGAGAGACCTGCAAACATTACCACACTACAAAACTGTCTAAAACAGTTGTTGCTGATATAACACTGACCAGAAAGCAATGGAGTGAAAGTATTTCCCCTAAGCGTTCTGCTGAGGGCTTATCAACTGCTAGTAATTCCATACAGATAATTGTGTCTGTCAGTGTTGTGCTGAGCCAAACTGAAAACATATTCCTGTATCAACCATCTATTTCCAAAGTGATCTTTTGGCAGTTTGTGTTTTTAAAACTCATTTTAATTGGAATTACCTTCCTATCACCCAGAAACTAATTGAAGATCAAAGAGGTTAACCTTTATTTTTTTAAAGGAATAATGCCATCATTTTAGGATTGGCTGCTAAGGACATATCTACACTGTTTAGAGGACCACACCAGAGGGCATGGTAATGAAGTACTGCGCTCCCCTCCACTTGCTCTATGTCCAAAAGGATGAAACAGCTTCCCTTTCAGTGTAGACAGATGTAATGCTTAAGATATTCTAATTCTACTTTATAGCCCAACCGTCTAGGTGTGCACACCACTTAAGACCAATATGAACTTCCTGGAACTTTTTAAAAGTTCACTGGGAAAACAGAATTATTTCTCACCAGTCCCCCACAAATTGGCTTAATGTTATGTGCAGACACAGAGCATTTCATGCCTAGGGCCTGAGTAGTCTTCCAGGCATACCAAACTGTACCATTCCACCCCGCCCCGCCCAACACATGCAGGACAAGGGGCTGGAATGCAGCCCGGACTTTACCATCTCCATCAGTTTCACTTCCCTGCTAGAGACCCTGGGCAGTGGTCCCATGCCCATTTGACATAGGGGATAGATAACCAAGTGCAGGGTGGGAGTGATGCCCTGCTTATGGTTCCCAGGGGGCTGGATGCTCTGGGGGCGGCCCATAAGAACTCCATGGTTTGTGAACCCCTGTCCTGGAAAGCCACCTTGTGAATTTAACCTTCTTACTATGCACCCCAGGCACTATAGCCCACAGCCCCCTGAGCATCACAAGCAGGAAGTCACACAGCCTGCCCTCCCCACCTTCCCCAGCACATGGCTACCATGCTGCTTCCACCAGCAGACAGCTGGCCAGCAATTCAGTTCATTTTCTCTTTTAAAAAAGAAAGTACTGTAATTTCCTACAATGATTAAAACTCTCCTGTTTGCAGTAGTAATGCTGCAGTGTTTGGGATTATTTTGTGAAATACATTGCTGTATTTTTGTTAGGATATGAAGTGTTATTTGAAGATGTATTTAGGCTCTGGGTATAAAACAGTCAGAGTCTGAATACTTCACAGCTTAAAGTAGCCAGTGATCCTTCCTGTCCTGAGTTAGGCCTGTGTAAATCTGGAGTGTTTCACTTCATGCCAGTCCAATTGAAATCAAATTATTCAGATGTTGATCCTCTGTTACTTTTTATGTGAGAGGAAGGTGACTTTTATTAAAAAGAGAATTGTAGCCAGTCCCTGAACACCATTCTGCAAACTGAGAATTGATTGAGGACAGCACATTTAACTACATTCACTTCTACCTTCGCAATGACCCCTCCACCCAGGTGGAGGAAAGCTGGTCATGATGACTTTCCAGTTCTCAGCAACAACAGACAACTGGCCAGAAGGCCCAAGACTTAAGCCAGATTGCCTGTCAATCAGCGGTGTCAACTATACTTGTGTGTCTCTTGAATGGTATGTGAAGGGGGGGAGTAAATGTAAATACTGGTCCAGACGGATAGTAGTTGTCCCGACACCAAGATTTGTAACTAAATTCCTAGTGGATTTAAGCTGTTTTAATAATTCTCTGTATGCCACAAAAATGTTAAAGGTTATACCTTCCCCTATAATTAATAACATTTCAAAAACGTTGTTGCTTCTTACTGTCACTGCATTCTTCTTCTTCATTTTGTTAGCTAGACAAACCAAAATTTAACAGCCAATGAAACGGTTGCTTGGAAGATTTTACCTAGTATGGACATGTTTAATAATGCCATAGTTAATTAATGAACACAATTATTTATACTGGAGCTTGACTACTATTACAAAATAAAATTAAAAGGATACAGTCATGCCACTTTTATACCATATTTTATCAGAGCTTTTCAATTTGTTTCTTTTCCTATAAACAATGCTTTTTTCCTGCTTCAATTGTTTAGTTTAATTAAAAGCAATATAAAAAATACTAAACCCTGTCTATAAACAAAGCACTGCTTGTGAAACCAGTGGCAGATGGCACTTTTTGTATTACTCTGTGTATGTGTTGGACTTTGAGTAAGCTTTTTTAATTAGTCTTGAAACTATTGCAAGAACAAAAGGACATCTAGTAAGTCTGAAGAGCAACAAGTTTAATATTCATAAAAGGAAAGGCTTAATAAAGGGATATCTAACCTTTGAAGCTCATTCCTGGAATCATTCCCATGGGCTCAGCTGCATTAATCAGCATGTTAGGGAACAGAGTGATGGTCAACCAACAACTCTATACCCAGTGACACAGATAACAATTCCATGAAGCCTGCTGTCTTCCAGCACATGTAAAGTAGTGAGTCAAGTGTACAAATGAAGAAGTGGTGGGAAGTGAGGTCACAAACTTGATGTAAGCAAGCAATAACTCTGAAGGTTTTTTTTGAGAAGAGTGGAGACAGTATCATATACATGGCTGTCTGCATGGACATTTTCAGAATGTCATCTAAATTGTCTAAATCAGTGGGGTCAATCTTTGTGGCATGCATGCCACAAATAAGCGCTGCCCCAAGTGCCACTCTAATCCTCTTCCCGTGTGATTTCCTATTCTGCTTCCTGCCCAATCTGGTGCTCTACTTTCTGCTCCGGCCCTTTCTCTTGCTGTGCTGTTTGTCATCTTGCCAGTCTGCCACATGTCACACATGCAGGCTGCTGATACCACTTGTGGCACATGTGCTGCAGGTTCAGCACCCCAATTTAAATTACAGCTCCTTTGACCTTGGAGCAGATGTTATTAATGATATTTTGGCCTTCTGTACTGCCTCCCATCTAAGGATGCTACACAGCATTACAAATTAATAAACTAAGATTCTCAAACCTCTGTAGAAGAAAACAAAGATGTATCATTTCCACCTCTATGTGGGGGAACTGTAAGAAATTAAGTAACATGTCCTGGTTACTCAGGAAGTTTGTGATGGATCAACAGACCCCACATTTCCTAAGTCCCTCTGGTTTTTGTAACTGCCAGAATATCTTGGGATGGAAAACAGCAGCCTACAGATGTAGTTTTGTTTCTTGTAGTCTACAGGAAATAAACTATTTGCAGGTAATACCGAGCCATTGGATACTGTTTACAGCAGCAGCAAGATGACATCTCCATAATTGGGAAAAATTTTGAAGTGGGAGTTTCTAAGTCAGGAAAAGTTGAATTTTATTAGCACATGCCTTATGAGCTGAGTGGGAGCTCTGAGTACATTTTGTCTGGCAACTGGGTGAGAAACCATATACATATTTGTGTCTATTATTAAAGGATAAGTGTTTTCTGTCATTAGCAAACTGATTTAAAACACTTTCAGAGATGCTGCCTAAGATGATTAGCAAGAAGCTCTACAATAGCCACTTACTTTTGATCATCTGCTTTCAACCCAGGTCATCTTTTGTTCTCACTTTGAATTTAATATACACTTTTCATCCAAGGAATGACTGTCTGAAAGCATTAAAAAAAGCTTAAGACAGCAAAGCAAGAAAAGGAGGGGAAGGGGAACAGGAGACATATTTTGCTGGCTGTAGTAATTTTATGATATTAATACTTTCATAATTCCAAAATATATATGTATTGTGACTGCATAAATGTCTGAAGTGCAGCTTCCATGGATGAGATTGTACTGCTG
>NW_005842524.1:504282-510320 GCF_000455745.1 Alligator sinensis
AACCTTAATTTTTTTTCCCCAAATGTCCCTATTCTGCCTGGAGATGGAAACCAAGAACTATCAAAGCTTTTCACAAAAAAAATTGCTTGGTAGTCTTGTCTGCAGTGTTGAAGACCCAGATTCAAGTCCCTAATGTTCCCTGAGACAAATAGACACTTAAACATCCCACATATCTGACCATGCTGTTGGCTGTTCTGGAAAGGGTCTCGCTCGGTATATCCTGTTCAGGCTTTTCCTTTTTGTATAAATATCCATTGAGCCAAGCAGCAAGAAAAACTTAAGGTTTGGGCACCTAGGATGTGTAATCTGGTCCTATGTTTATTAATTACAACTTTTTACAAATGATTTACACAATAAGAATTAGGGCATTTACCTGGGATGTTGGTAGATTGCAGAGCAGGTGACTCTCATGTGAGTGTCCTAACAACCAAATTATCTGTGTTTCTGTTTCTGGGTTTTGACCAGAAATTCCATCCTGTATCTAACAAGCTTTTTCCAATGAAACTTGTGAAAACACACAATCCTGACAAAACAAATGCTGAATTTGATGAGTCAGCATTTTTCTGATGGAAAATTGTTTCGGTGGAAATTTGCTGACCAGCCCTAGTGACTATGACTTTCTAAAACGTGCTTTTTTTCTCAATGAGAAGGTCTACCAACTGGCAATAAAAAGACTATTACGTAGATACTAGTTGCAATCTACAACCCATAGATAGGCTACTTTGTTAGAGTACATAGGCACCAAATACATGGTGGCCCAAGGACACTGGCCCCCCTCAGGAAGAAGCGTCCCTAATTGGGTAGGACAGTCCCAAAATGGGAACATCAAGTCCCGGTTCTGGACTGCATAACTCCAGGACAGCATTTACCCCAGATTCCCAGTATCATGCAGGGAACCGGGTTTTCCATTCACTGCAGAAAAAAGTGGGAAACGGCGAGTTTCCCCTTGCATGCCGGCAGAGTTCCAGCCTGCAAGAGGCTGTGAGGAATGGGATGCAGGGGATGCTGTATGCATGTGCACACATGCACATGGCCAGAAATACAGCCCCAGGCAGCGGTAGAGAACAGCTCCCCAACCTGCCTGCAGGCGAGTCTGTGCAGTGGTAAATTGATACCGCCATGGTGAGGGAGGGAGAGGGGCAGGGGCTGAGCCTGGGGGCACTGCCTGGGGTGGGGCAGCTCCCTGCCACTGCACACTTCCAGGGACAAGGGCCATGGGGAGCACATGCCCCCCCAGATTTGTGCATAGGGCAGAGGCAGATGCAGGCTGCCTGCTGTGGCCTCACAGCTGTCCTCCCTCTCTTCCAGGAGTCCCACACCACTATGACAAGGTTCCCCCTGCCCATCTGGCAGCAGGGGGAGTGATGGCATGGAGTTTTGCTCCCTGCTGCTGCTGGGTGGGCAGAGTGCACCTTGCCATGGCAGCACAGCTGATGTGGGACTCCCAGGGGGAGTGCAGCAGGGTGGGGAGCCCTGAGCCCCCAGCAGGTAGTCTGCATCCACCCCTGCCCTCCCACGGGCTCTGTTTGGTTCTGCTCCCACTGTACCACTAGAGGGGCATGGAAAGGGGGGCATCATCTTAACCCCCTCCCAAGCAAAAATAAGTCAGTGCCTATGTTAGGGTATATTTAGGCAGCACAATCATGCTCTTTAAATATCCAGTCTAGTTCTGAATGAGCTAATGCAGGTACTTGGAAGCAATATAGCTGTATTATCAGACCTAGTGATCTTGGATAGACCATTCATAGATTGTTAGGGGCTGGAAGGGACCTTGTAAATCATCAGGTCCAGTCCCCCTGCATTAGGCAGGAAAAGACAACTGGGGTCAAGTGACCCCAGCAAAGGGACTGTCCAGTCTCCTTTTGAAGATTTCCAGGGTAGGTGACTGCATCACCATTGAAGGTAGTTTATTCCACAGTCTGGACACTGTGAAGGAGTTTTCCCTGAAATTGAGCCTGAAGCAGCCTTCTAGGAGTCTGTATCCATTGCTCCTGATCTTCCCCAGGGGTGCCCTGGTGAACAACTGTTCACTGAGTTCTTGATGTACACCTGCGATGTAACGGTAAGCCACTACCAAGCCCCCTCTTAACCATTCTCTTCTGTAGGCTGAAGAGGCCCAAGTCCCTCGGTCTCTCCTCGTATGGCTTATCTTTCAAGTCCCTGATCATATGGGTGGCTCTTCTCTGGACCCTCTCAAGTTTTTCCATGTCCTTGTTGAAGTGCAGCGCCCAGAACTGGACGCAATAATCCAGCTGCAGTCTCACCAATGCGGAGTACAGTGAGAGTATCACTTCCTTAGTTTTGCATGAGAAGCAATGATTAATGCATACCCATGTGTTGTTTGCCCTGCTGGCCACAGCATCGCACCGCCAGCTCATGTTCATGCGATGGTCGATCACTACCCCTAGGTCCCTTTTGGCTGTGATGCAAGTCAAATTGTCACCACTGAGCCTGTAGGTATGTTGAGGATTGTTTGTCCCCAGATGGAGCACCTTGCACTTCTGAGTGTTGAACTTCATCTGGTTCCGGTCTGCCCAGCTCTCTAAACTGTTCAGGTCTGCCTGTATCTGTAACCTATCTTCTGGCATGACCACACTCCTCCATAACTTGGTGTCGTCTGCAAACTTGGCCAGCAAGAGTTTCACCTCCACATCCAAATCATTGATAAAGACATTGAAAAGCACCAGTCCAAGCACAGACCCCTGAGGGACACCACTGGCCACTTCTCTTCAAGATGACACAGATCCATTCCTGAGAACTCTCTGAGTCCTACCATGCAGCCAGTTTTCCACCCACTGAACTGTTGAACAGTTAAGCCTATAATCTTCCAATTTTTCCACTAAATACTAGATACCAAAAGCCTTTTGGAACTTTAGGTATATAATGTCGACCATCTCTCCTGTGTCTGGGTGGCAAGAGACCTGTTTGTAGAAGGAGATATGATTGGTAAGAGAAGACCTACCCACAGTGAAGCCATGCTGGCTGTCATTCAGAATCTTACCCTCATTGAGCACATTGCACATAGATTCTTTAAGGAGTTTTTCCAGGATTTTCCTTGCGATGGAGGTTAGGCTGACTGTCCTATAGTTGCCCAGGTCCTCACTATTCCCCTTCTTGAAGATGAGCACAGTGTTGGCCCCCTTCGCGTCCTCAGAGATCTTCCCTGCGTGCCACGATTTCTGAAAGAGTTTTGCCAGGGGTTCTGCAATGACCTCGGCCAGCTCCATCAGCACTCTCAGATGAAGTCCATCTGGTCCTCCTGACATATAAATGTCTAGCTTTTCTAGTTGGTTTTGCACCAGCTCAGCATCCACAGTGGGAAGGCATTCTTATCTGCTTGTCTTTCCCCTTGGTCCAGTGAAATCCCGAAGCAAAGTGGGCATTCAGGAGTTCAGTTTTTTCCTGAGTGTCCATTACCAGTTGTCCGGATGTGTTAAGCAGGGGCTCCATGCTTCCATTTATTTTCCTTCTGCTACCTACATACCGAAAGAAGGACTTCTTATTGTCCTTGACTCCCTTGGCTAACTTAAACTCAATCACCACCTTGGCTTTCCTAACCATTCAAGTGCAGACCACTGTTGCATAGTCCTCCTTGAAGACTGTCCCTAGCTTCCACTGTGTGTACGCCTCCTTTTTCTTTTTCAAGAGGACTGCAATGTCCCTATTGAGCTAGGAGGGCTTGCCAGCCCTTCTGCTACCTTCCCTTTTCATGGGAACAGTTTTCTTTTGTGCTTCAAGGATGATGTCCTTGAGGAACGACCACTCTTCACGTACCCCATTTGCCTTCCATCCCTGGTCCCACATCACCTCCCCTACTAATGCCCTGAGCCTGTTGATGTCAGCATTTTTGAAGTCCAGAACTTCAATCCTGTTACTTGATTTATCAACCTTGCGGTGGACAGTGAACCTGATGAGCTCATGGTCACTGTTGCCCAGGCTACCCTCAAAGTTCAAGCCGCACACCAGATCATCTCCTTTGGCCAAGACCAAGTCTAGGAGAGTGGTACTTCTGGTTGGCCCTTGCACTTCCTGAGTCAGAAAGAACTCCTCAATTACAGTTAAGAAGCTACATGACCAATCTGACCTGGCTGAGTGTTCCTCCCAATCTATGTCCAGGTAATTGAAGTTGCCCATCACAACCAAGTCCTTTGTATGTGCAGCCTCTGTCAGTTCTTGAGAGAACTCCAGATCAAAGTCTCTCTCACCTTGCCCCACTCCACCAAAGCTTGACCCAGAGGGTTTCAAGCTGTTTATTTTTGGAGCCAATGGCAGCTTCCAGAGAGGTTTACTGCTTCCTCACATAGAGAGCTACCCCTCTACCTTTTCTCCCTGCTCGGTCCCTTCTGTGCAGGGTGTAGCCCTCTATGGCTATGGCTATGCTGCTTCTAGTACCAACACAGCTATGCTGCTTCTGGTACCCCAGTTAGCTGGGTTCTCTCATCATGGCTTGGCATTGTACCATGTAGCCATAGCCTTAGAGCAGGTCATTATAGATTAAATTACCTGGATTGTGGAGACTCAGTGCCAGAACCACTGCATCTGTTAAGCTTTACAGAAAAGTCAAGTTGATGAATGTGGGCAGAACAGTGGCTGGGACTCTGCTTACATAAGGAAAAAAGTCTAGGTCATCATGGAAGGCCACCAGAGGAAGGGCCACAGTTAACTCCATGGCATCCATGATTATTTCTAGATCCACTGGGTTAGTACCCTTGTTTCTGATAAAGAGGGGCTGCCATTGCTTTCCAGTTCATAAACCTGTAGAATATAGATGTTCTAGAGGTTTGCAGGAGCCTGAAAAGTAGTAACACGCCCTTTTTGGGCAAGAAGGGTAAAGCAAGCTTGGACACAAATCAACGTTTCAAACAGGGTGAATGCTTAACTTTTTAATGTTGAGCTAATAATTCAAAAATATTTTGACCTGATATTCACATTTTTTAGACAGAATCTATTTGGTTTCCAAATAAAACTGGGAAGTTTCAGGCTAAACCATTGTTACTGGTTTAAGAGGCCTTATGAATGCATCTGGTTGTAACTTCAAGATGCAACTCTAAAAAAGGTTTCCCACTGTAACAAGATGAAGATACAATGAGATAGATGGGAAAGTGGAGCTTTTTAGAACTTTAGAAGGGGCACGAGGGGCATTTATAAATATGCTCCGCAAGGCTGGGGGCTGGGTACTTCAATTAGTGCAGCTCCAAGAGCCACACTAATTAAAAGCACCCAGAGCATCACATGTATAAGCAGACCTGCATTGAAAAATGGCAACCAGTAGGATGCTTTGAACTAAAGTTCATCAAAGGAGCTTTAGTTTAAAGCACCCCACCACCATTTTTTAGCGTGGGGACACTGATACTCATGACACTGGAATCTGCTGGAGCGTGGTAATTACCATGCTCCAGCAGACTCTATTAATTAAGCTGGAATTACAGCACATCAGAGCAGCCTTCCTGACATGTATAGGAGTCCTAGAAAAGTAGTCCATGAAGTTTAGTCAATGCAGATCTAATCTTATATATGCTATGTTCAAACACTGTGATGAGCAGGGGTCTGGTTTTTCCCTGATAAAAAATTGCAAATTCTATGATAAAAAATGGCAAATTCTCTAATTTTTTCAAGAGTTTCAATGAACTCAGGCAATTAGTCAAGGATGCACTGCAGAGTAGGAGTTTTGAAGTGATGGGAGCCCAAGAAGGGTGGCTGTGCCTTAAGGAAACGATCCTTCGTGCACAGAGCGAGACGATCCCGATGCAAGGAAAAAGAGGGAAAGGGGCCAGGAGACTTCTTTGGCTGACCAGAGAAATCCAAGTCAGCCTAAGGGCCAAAAGGGGAGCACATAAAAAGTGGAAACAGGAAGAGATCACCAAAGATGAATATACCTCCTCTGCTTGCGCTTGTAGGGAGGCAGTTAGACGGGCCAAAGCTACCATGGAGCTGAGGATGGCATCCCAAGTAAAGGACAACAAGAAATTGTTTTTTAGATATATAGGGAGTAAAAGGAAGGCCCAGGGAGGAATAGGACCCCTACTAAATGGGCAGAA
>NW_005842524.1:520014-520394 GCF_000455745.1 Alligator sinensis
GCGGATAACCTGGAGAGGGTCCAGAGAAGGGCCACTCATATGGTTAAGGGCCTGCAGACCAAGCCCTACAAGGAGAGACCAGAGAAACTGGACCTTTTCAGCCTCCGCAAGAGAAGGTTGAGAGGCAACCTTGTGGCTGCCTATAAGGTCATCACGGGGGCACAGAAGGGAATTGGTGAGTTTTTATTCACCAAGGTGCCCCCGGGGGTTACAAGAAATAATGGCCACAAGCTAGCAGAGAGCAGATTTAGATTGGACATTAGGAAGAACTTCTTCACAGTTAGAGTGGCCAAGGTCTGGAACGGGCTCCCAAGGGAGGTGGTGCTCTCCACTACCCTGGGGGTCTTCAAGAGGAGGTTAGATAGGCATCCAGGGGGGGC
>NW_005842524.1:520404-527711 GCF_000455745.1 Alligator sinensis
ACCCCCACCCCTCTTTCCTGCCAATGAAGGGGGTCGGACTCGATGATCTATTGAGGTCCCTTCCGACCCTAACATCTATGAATCTATGAATTAAAACTCCAAAATCTGTCCTTAAAATGAAAGACCGCATATATATAGGTATCAGTTCAACACAATGTTGTTCTTGATATATTTACAATTTTAAAGCAATTTGTAAGTCTACCAGTGCCTCAGTCACTATAAAAAATACATTTTGGTATTTGATTTTGGGTTTTTTATCATGGAAAATCAGAGCTCCCCCTGCCCCCTTAGCTTACAGAACACAGGTACAGGCCCCTCACTCCCAAGTCACAGTCTCCCAGCCCTGCTGGTACCGCTCACTCCCTCCCCCGACCCCTGGCCCCCAGTCCTGCCAGAGACGGACCCCACCTGCCAGGGCTATGGAGCCAGGGACCTGAGTCCATAGCCTCCTGCCCCCTGCAGCAATGCCCAAGCCCTGGCTGCCGCCGAGCAAAACATGTAGCATGAAGTCTTGCTCTCCCTCGACTGCCTGCCCACTGCAGGCTCAGGCTGGGGAGGTGGGGGGCGGCTCCTCAGTGCTACATGCACTCCTGGAAGGTCACAGGGGATGTGTGCCCCCCAGATCTGTGCATGGGGTGGGTACAGGCTGCCTGCTGTGGGCTCCCTGGCCTACTGCTCTCTCCCAGGGCCTCTGCAGCCCAGCAGATGTGACCCAGCACTGCAGGACAGAGTGGGGCCAGGTAGGGAAGCTCATTGCCACTGCGAGCTCTGCGCTGCCCTGGCAAGGTGTCTCTTGCCTGGAAGGGGTTGCCCCTTCACTGTTGTTGGGCAGGCAGGGGACACCTTACCAGGGCAGCATGGAGCTCATAGCAGTACCGAGCTTCCCCATGTGGCCCTACTCTGTCCTGCAGTGCCAAGTCACACCTGCTTGTGCTGCAGAAGATCTGGCGGAGGACAGAAGGGTGGTGATCCTGAGCTTACAGCAGGAAGCCTGCACCCGCACCCTCCTCTGTCCCACGCACAGATCTGGGGGATACGGGTGCATGCAGCACCAGGGAACCAGCTCCACCTCCCGCTCTCCAGACAAGCCACCTGTGGCCCCATCCCACTCCCCACCTGGGCCCTTGGGCCACACATTCCAGCCCCAAGCCCCCCACACCCTCCAGCTTGGCAGTAGCCCCAGCCCTGCCCAACTACCTCCGTCTCTATGGGGGCCTCAATTTTTGCCTCTGACCACTTAGCTGCGGGAGCTGCTCTCCAGGCTGCCTGGTGGCCATGTGCATATACATGCACATGGTGCCCCCCTGCCTGACCATCCTTCTCCTGCTCCCCCCACCCAGCCCCTTTGCAGCCTGCAACTCTGCCAGCCTGCAGAGAACTCTTTGCAAAAGTGCAAAATCTGTGGGTTTCTCCATTAAAATGAAAAATCTGTGTTTTCCTTGAATAAAGGGGTAAATCCGTGTTTTTCTCCATTATTTCATGGGCAACGGAAAACCCAGATCCCTGGTGATAAGGGACTTTATAGAATACCTTAAGACCAAATCATGTTTTCCAATAATATCATAGGATTTTCACCACTTGAAAAAAGGTATGGCAAGTGAAGGATTGAGTACCTCAGAAACACTATCTCCTACAGCTCTGATCCTACGAAGATCTAAATTAATGAATACATACATCCTCATGGTTTCTGTTGTAGAATCAGGATATAAACCAATTCATATTCGAGGATAAGCATTTTCTTCTAATTCCCTATTTAACTCTCTCTTTAAAGGAAGCTGAACGAAGGCATCTTGAGGGAGAATTCCTCGTGGGTTGTTCTTACTGTACTAGTTCTAAGATCTCCTGACTTCATGTTTATTGCTTATACAGTACAGCTGTAATGATTTTTTTAATCCTAACCTTATATTAACAATACCAAGAAGAGAGTTTTGGGTTGGCTCTTTTTCTTTTCTTCTTGTGGGATTACTGTTTGTTGACAGTAGAAGGTAATGGGTCTGCAATAACACATGAGGTATAACTGCAGGGAGACAACTGAAATTCATTTTATGGGTCAGGGAAATACAGTTCAAAGACTCTTAATTCACAAAACATTTATATACTGCTGTAAAAATAAAGAGAAAAAGAAGCTTATGTGGCTTAGCAGAGAACTAAAGAGTCAGCATGAAATGTTCTGTCTTTCATATCCCACAACCAAATCTAACTTACATATTTCAAGGGGAAGTCTGTCTGACCATGACTTTTTTCTAATTGTCTTAGGATGTAAGATGTTTTTCACCATAATAATTTAGTGTCCCACTTTCTTGTTGCTTCTAGGCAGCTCCCTTAATTCCAAGCCACACTGACTGCCAGTGTTAAAATAGCTTGGTACCCAGTATTCTCTGCATTTGACATATTGAGTGAAACTGATTTTTGATACTGTAGTCTGCAAAGACAAAAGAAGGGACTGCAGTTACAGAAAATTTCCAATCTCCTAGTGTGACTAAACTTCTATGTGATTCCTGACACTAATTAAGAAAAAGAAATACCTTCAAGGGTTCATGGAACTGAGAAGTAATTATTTCCCCCATCATGCAGCTCACAGTATGCTTTACATCACCATTTCATGTCATCACTTTTGTGTTAATGTTATTAGCATTCCTTCTTGCCTCTCATAAACCTGCACAGTGCTTAAGAGCAAATAAAAAAACCTCTGCTTTGTTAGCAAAGCCAAAAACTGATGTATTTTCTGGGAGAAAAACATTCTTTATCATGACATATCCAGGAGAATGCAATAAAAACTATGTGAGAATTAATTTTGTTCATGATCTAATGCTCCTTGAAGATGATGAGAGATGCTTCAAGCCCCGACTGTATTTGTTAGTCCCTCCTGACCTTAGCTTAGAGTCCAAGGAATCCTGCCTGTACTTTTCCCCATCTTTTTCCCCAACCCTTTCCTCCTACCTTGGTGGTGCACCAGCCATTGTTCCAGGTAGTTGGACACAGTTTCCTTAAGAGACCACCAATGCTAGGACTATATCCATCAGATGGTTGCTTCAGAGCTATACAAGAATCTTCATTCTTGCAAGGCCTGTGTATAATGTCATCATATCATTTTCCATTCCTTACTGGTTGAGTGGCTTAAATTAAGGTTTCAGATTTCTCTTGTGACATCTCATTGTGCTGCTGCTAGATTTCTTTGAGCCACCTCCGTTGCATTTTGGTTTAGAATGTGCTTGCTCGGGCACATTTTTAAATGTGGGTTTTTTAAGATAAAAGCTGTGATGCAATGTATGGGACTCTGCTGAGGAAAAGCTGAATACAGTGTAAGGTATTAGAAATCTAGCATGCAAAAAGTAAAGCTGCTAATGTTCTAATTCATATATAGAGTATAATCACATGGGACCCCAATGGAAACCCAGTTCATTTTAACAACAAGGTTCATAAGGGCTAGGGACAGACACTCAAAAAGCCTGAGCCTGAATTGATTCAATCTTTGCAGGTTAGTTTAACCTGGCTAGGCTGAACCAATTTGTAACTGGACAGACATTCTCTCTGGACTGAGGAAATTCAGGCATATGCCTGCAGTGGCTCAGGCTAGAAGCTGGGGGGTGCTAGAGAAGCCCTCCCTTCCCTTCCACAGCACTGAGCTGAGGGGGGGTATGGACAGGCCCCCACAGGACCTCTGATTAGGGAGATGTGCCTGCATGGTCCCAGGCTTTTCCTCACTGGCTGCTCAAGGGGTGGGAGTGTTGCTAGACCCCAGCCCTGGGCTAGCACTCAGAAGCAAGGGGAGGGTATGCAGTGTATGCATATTTTGATGATACAGAGCTTTTCAATCTCCTTCTCCCTGCTTCTTTATACTGTCTGCAGCAAACTGACAGGTAAGCAAGCCAGCAGGGGGCTGAAAAGAGCAGTTATCACCTCATCAGCAAAACAATAGGCTCTCTCCATTACTTCAAACTCTTCTTAAACAGCTTACTGCTGACCCGTTAGTTAGCTCCAAACAGCCCTAAGGGGTCACTGTTCTGTCTGCCTGTCCCAGTGAAATTGGAGAGAGAGACACACAAACATCTCAGCACTAGCTAGCATACCATGTGCCTCGGGTCCAAGGGGCTGGGGTCCATGCTGTGGGAGTTGGGAGGGAGTAAGTGGGGGTGGGGGACAGGATTCCTGTTTAAACAGTGAGCAGTGAGGGGGGAAGCAGGGCAGAGGGAAGCCAGGCAGACCCTACTGTGTCTGCAGTCTCTACCGGAGCTGCGGCCAAGGAGTGGAGGGGAGGGGCCAGCCCTGCTGTGGAGCAGAGAGCTCTGCCCAGCTCAGAGAGCATGCTGGGATGCTGGGGGAGTCTGATTTATCTTAAAAAAGCAAGGAGTCTGGGACAGACATTGCATAAACCCATTTGAGCCAAATCAGTTAAATCTGATACCAAACTCAACCTTATCTCAAACCAGTTTCAGCCATTTTCAAACTGGTTATTGTGCACTGAACATCTGTTTCTGATCACGTAAACCAGTTTATGTGTAATGTCTGTCCCTAGCCAAGGTCTAGGGCCAGGTTCTAAAAGGCCTTGTCAAAGCAGGTCATGAAAGAGTTTTTGTTTCATAGTTCAGATATACCTGTGAGAAACATAATTCACTGAACGTTTACCAAATATACATCCACTGGTGTGCAAAGATTTTCTCTCTCTCTCAGTTTCTTCCTGTACAGCAGGGTATGAGACCATAATTAGTTTGATATTTAATTAAACCAGAAAAATAGAATACCATCTCTAGAAGTTTTAGAGGTACTTGTCCAAGGCATAAAGGGCATTTAGTAACTTTGTGCACATAACTCTCCTTTGTGCTTTTGTACATCTTCATTATGCTTATCAGTTTTATTTTTTTGGTGTAGGTGTCCTATTTTTTATGTCCAGCTTCACTGAAACTTATCACAAGCTCTACTGCTATAATGTGTACCTTTGTGGCACTGTGGCTTGGACCACTAAAAGAGTTCTGGGTTCTATTTACAGTTCAGTCAACTATGTGCTTGGTAACCTTGTATGATTTGCTTCATCTCACCCTTCACCAGTTGGTTATGTGTTACTACAACTAGTAGATAAGTGCAGAAAGGGATTTGCTCCCACAGTTTACTTACCAGGTCACTGAGTAATTTCTACATTCCCCTGACTCACTAATTTTTAATTAATCTGTTAAATTGACCTGGAATAATTAATCTGAAAAGATAGGGAACTGTTTGGAGAATGATTAAAATCTCAGAGAGATGAATAACCACACTCAGTGGTTTGGCATGATCTTGTTTTGTTGCCATATTTATACTCTAATAGAGAGGTATCTTAGTGCTGTTGTAACAATGCAGTTGTGTCATGCATTACAGCGGTGTCATAACACAGGCACAGCAGTGCTATGTTAGCATATTACTTTATGATTAATTTATTGTCTTTCTGACTTAGCCTTTCACTGTATCTATGGTCTCCTTCTCTCCTGGCTGCTGGGAGGGAGAGAACATGCTTTTCTTCTCTTCATCTTTCCAACAGATGAGTATTATTTCTCTTTTCCATTCTCCCATGTCCCATCCTGACTGCTGAGGAAGAGGATTTTTTTCTCTTTGCCTTTTCCAATTACCTCTCTCTCACTTAGTAATAGTTGGGAATGAGAAAAGGTTCACAGTAGTTCCAGTCCATGTGTTCAGCATCATTTCAGTCAATACAACTGGAACTGCTGTGATCAGTGTTTCAGTCTAACCATAGACTACATTTTTGGACCCTGAAAATTTATAAGTAGTTCTGGAACCCTAAGGTATTTATCCCTGATGTAGTCACACCTGCATAATCAATTCACTGAAATTGCAGTGTGGTGGGTGAAAAGACATTAATGAATTTCAGTCCATACCAAAAATATTTCAATAAATACTTGACTACCTAGAGAAGCTCTAAGATTGAGCATGAAAAGTTTTAGAGTTATTTTCACTATAGTGATGACAGATTTTGCTTTCCAATAGTGAGGAAACCTCTGTTACTTGGAAATGAAAAGGTTCCTTTTTTCCCCCTCTGCAAAAATTGAAACTTTGAAAGTACTGTACATAATTCCATGGGGGAGACAGGGTTAAAAACTGGGAAAAGGGAGAATAAGTACTGTTTACCTACCTCTCACATCTAACACTAAATATTTGGGACAACAGTGGTTTGCATGTCAAAATATTCAGTACTTTATGAGTAGTGTTTACTTGTACTTTTTCTTTTCTAAATTAGTAAATACAGATTAAATTGAATCACAGATGTTTAGACTTTTGCTTCACATGGATATGTGAATTATATCCAAATCCCAAATTACACTAATCTCACCCCACAAAATGTTGCAGTTTCTGGCTTTTCGCAGAATCATATTGATTCTCCTGGATTACATAGGGATAATATTTTGGTATGTGTCTTGTTTGATAATTCTGTTATCCTATTTCCTACTTCTGTTTGTGAAAATTTAAATTAAGGTTTGCTTCTTATTGGTTGAGAATAGTTGTTAAATTAATTTAAGAGGCAGAATAACCTTTACAGTATTTAGATAAAAAATGATTCACTGGAAACAAATTTTTAATCTGAAAAACTCATACAGGTGGCTAATTGTAGATGACATGAACACCTACTACAAACAGTAAAATACGGTGTGGGTTTATTAAGAGTGTTTGCTCATTTATAAGAAATAAGTTTAACAGGCTTTTAATATGAAATTTTAATGTTTGTTTGACTAAATACAGCTATTAGGTAGCTGTGAAACATCACCAGAATTAGTGATGAATGAGAATTATACTTTGCTCTTGCACTGCTCTGTTACCAAGGATCTTAAGACACATGACAAAGGTTAGTTAAGCCTCACAGAATTCAGTAAACAGCCTTGCCTTCATTTTACAGGTGAAGAAACTAAAAAATAAGGAATTTATAGGCCTGATGTTTCAGAAATGTTGGGCAAGCACAACTGCATTAAGGCTGCCAGTCCTTGGCCCTTCTGTAAAGTGTGCACTCTCCTTTCCCCAGCTTCCCAAGCTTGCTCTAGCATCTCACAGACCAGTAGACACCCCATACGACGGCTGCCCTCCCCTGCCTTCCAGCATGCAAGTGCTACCTGCCCTCACACTCTAAGCAGCATGCTTTGCTGTGGCTTGGCAGGTGGATGTGTGATCTGAGCCATGTTTTCTGGCCCAGTTGGCTCTTGCAGATACTCCCATGCTTGCAGGGCCAATGGGAGGGGAGATAGAGGCAGACAGCTCTGTTCGCTGGCATTCACAACCCCAGGGGAGAAGCTGTGGGGACAGGGAGGTAGAGGGGAAGTGGTGGAAAG
>NW_005842524.1:527742-529176 GCF_000455745.1 Alligator sinensis
ATGCCCTTCCCTAGCGCCAGCTAAATCAACGATTCTTAGTCAGCAGCTTGAATTGCCATTACATTCAGAAAAGTGATGGAGGGGTGTCTTAAAGCTACAAAGGTTGAGAAACACTGCTCTAGATGCCTAAATACTTTTAAAAGCCTAGTCCTGAGTTCCTAATTGTGTTCAAGAAGCAAGAGGTGCATCTAGTCATCAGTATAGGAAAGCACTATGTTTAAATCCAAAGTGTATGTTGAAATCCATCCCTATTCAAGATAGCACTTCAGTACATGCTTAACTTTGTTCTTAATAGCATGGAAGTGTGTGTGAAATTAGTATCCTGAACAGAGGTGCTTTTCTGAATCAGAGCCTTATGTTAATGTAAGGAAATATGCATTTCTATACATCAATAAATGGGATTTCTTTCTTTGTGAAAGCCTCATCTAATGACTGTTATATGAGAATCATTGATTTCATTAACAAAAAAAATCTAGTTTTCCTAGGTGTTGAAAAATCTGGCAAGTTGCAGAAAAAAATACAAAACTACTAAACTATTAGTTCCAACACAAGGTGACAAATAATATGTTTTGTTTTTTTTTAATCTCATTATTTTTAGTCCCATCTCATTACATATTGGACTTGACTCATGACTTTTAACAGTGGAAGTTGACTTATGTTCTTAGTATGTTTGGGTCTTGGCAGTATGTACCATTACTTAATCATCTAAAATGTTTTACACAATGTTTTTTCTTCAGTATATATAACCAGTGAATAGTGGAATCCTTGTAAATCAGAAAAGTTTACACTGTAAAAAGATAGATGTGGATGTATGAACATCTTGTTTGGATTTTGGTTTTGAACACAGAATAAAAGATCCAAGAACATGAATGCACCTGAAAAATTGTAGAATATGGAAGAAAGAGACATGAACTAAAGTCCAGTGAAATCAATGAGTCCTTTTTTTTTACTTCAGCAGCCTTTGAATCAGGCCAGTAATCCCATCCACTTATTGAAAAATACTGGCCTTGAAATTCTCTTTCATGAGTCATGTATTGCCTACCTTGATGTGAAGCAGTCTATACTTTCAAAAGGACGTTACTCTTGAATCTATCCGTCACAGCATGTGTAGTAGGAGCATCATTCTACTATACAAATGCTTTTAAGTTGAAAGAAGTCTCTATAGAAAACAGACAGATAACACAAACGGTATAAAACATCATTGATATGTAGGATTAACTCTCATTGCATTGACAGTTTACCACAAAGACTCTTACGTATCTGATTCCATTAATTTTGCCGTCATAGATTCATAGATGTTAGGGTCGGAAGGGACCTCAATAGATCATCGAGTCCGACCCCCTGCGTAGGCAGGAAAGGGTGCTGGGTCTAGATGACCCCAGCTAGATGCAAATCCAACCTCCTCTTGAAGACCCCCAGGGTAGGGGAGAGCAC
>NW_005842524.1:530280-567871 GCF_000455745.1 Alligator sinensis
CACCACGAGTGTTCAAATATTCCCGCCAGTGGCTGTGCAATGACGTCAGCCAATGCCTTCAGTACCCTCAGATGGAGCTCATCCAGGCCTGCCGACTTAAACACATCCAGTTCCTCCAAGTGCCTCTGCACCATCTCGGGGTCTATGCTTGGTAGTCTGGCACCCTGCTGCTGCCTCTCTACTATCCCAGTGAGAGACTTGTCCTGCCCCTCACTTAGGAACACTGAGGCAAAGAACTCATTGAGGAGTTCAGCCTTGTCCCTCCTGTCCATCACCAATTGCTTATTCCCATTTAGTAGAGGTCCTATTCCACCGTGGGCCTTCCTTTTACTCCCTATATATCTAAAGAACAATTTTTTGTTATCCTTAACTTGGGATGCCATCCTCAGCTCCATGGTAGCTTTGGCCCGTCTAACTGCCTCCCTACAAGCACAAGCAGAGGAGGTATAATCCTCTTTAGTAATCTCTCCCCGTTTCCACTTTTTATATGCCCCCCTTTTAGCCCGTAGACTGCTCTGGATTTCTCTGGTCAGCCAAGGAAGCCTCTTGGCCCCTTTTTCCCCGCATCGGGATTGTCTCCCTCTGTGCCCGAAGGATCATTTCCTTAAGGCACAGCCACCCTTCCTGGTCTCCCAACTCTTTTAAAACTCTTACTCTGCAGTGTGTCCTTGACTAAACGCCTAGTTCATTGAAATCAGCTTTCCTAAAGTCTAGCACTTTCACCCTACTAGTTACCTTACCCACTCAACGTCTTATGGTGATGTCAGTACAAGATCTATTCTGAATCTATTTTTTAATGGAAAAAATAACTCCCAAGCCCCTCAATAAGTATACTTTAATTTAAATATTGAAAATAGATATTGTATGGTATATCTGCATACTAGATACTAGGCATTATTTTCATGCAAATTCTTGATGTAAGTAATAATGCTACCTATTCATAATTATGTAAAAATTAGGCTTATCAAATAATATTTACATTTATGCCTGGCAAATCAATTATATGCAACAGTACTGTAAAACTAAATCTTGATGTCTTTACTCAGGCTTAGATCATTCCTACCATATATTCCTGCAGATCTCTCTAGAGGGGAAAATGCAGTTCGGAAACCCTGGCATCCTTTGAAAACCTTTCCAGTAGGGCTGCAAATGGAAATAACTTCATATTGCCTTGAGAAAAGAGGAGGATTGTCAATGTGTGAAACAAATAATGTACCATCTATTAGTAAGCTGGTTCTCTGCAATAATTCTGCCACTGCATGAGGCAAAATAGGCAAAAGATCAGATCCCGAATTAGAAAATGTGACTCCAGCGTAAGCACTTAGGTTCAAAGAACTAGTTCACTGACATTATTCAAACTAACCTCCCATTATCATCAGTGAACGTTCTGTGGGGATATTAGATGCCTCTCTTTGTATCCTTTTTCTAACTTTGGACTATACAATAGTCAGCGCAGAGACCGTCTCTTACCCTGTGTTCATGTCAAGCTCAATCCAATATGACCTCAATCTCAATTTTATGCTATGGCAATACATTGAATAAAAAAGAAAAATGTCAGGAACCGCATGGGTGGAGAATAGGGATGGATACATGATAATATATAATAGCTGCTGGCCATTATCTTGGAAAACTCACTGTGATCAGGAGAGGTCCTGAATGATTGGAAAAGGGCAGATATAATGCTCATCTTTAAGAAAGGGATGAAGGATAATCTGAGGAGCTACGGATTGATAAACCTTACCTCAGTCACTGGAAAAATTATGAAGCAGGTCCTCAAGGAATCCATTTCTAAGCAGTTGGTGGAGAAGAAGGTGATTAGGAACAGTTGGCATGGATTCACCAAGGGCAAGTCATGTCCGACCAATCTGATTACTGTCTGTGCTGAAATGACTGGCTCTGTGGATGTAAGGAGAGCAGTGGACATGATATACCTTGACTTTAGCAAGGCTTTTGATATGGTTTCCCACAAAATGCTCGCAAGCAAGATAAGGAATTAAGGGTTGGATAAATGGACTGTAAGATGGATAGAAAACTGGATGGATTGTCAGGCTCAAAGGGCAGTCAGTGGCTCAATATCTAGTTGGCAGCCAGTACTGAGTGCCCCAGGGCTTGGCCCAAGGGCTGATTTTGTTCAATATCTTCATCAGTGTAGCAGGGCACTAGGTGCCTGCTACTGAGAGAGCCAGGAAGACTCCTCAGGTGCAGGTTGCTGAGGCAACTAGAGGGAGCTAATGATCCGCACCTGCCTAGCCAGCTGACAAGAAGGGGCAGGGCCTGGCTCCTATATAAACCACAGGCAGGAGGCCAGGCGGCAGTTCCCTACCAGCAGCCAAGGCAGAAGGAGCTCCCTGCCAGAAAGAAAAGAGAAGCCAAGCCGGGATGCCAGAGCAGCGTTGGCCACCGCGGTGGGATAGAGAACCCAAGTAGGCCTGAGCGTAGTTTGGCTGGAGGCTTATGTTTGCGTTGTAGCCCAGGGCCTTGTGTTTATGTTATTGTTTGTGACCGGTGGTTTGGGAGAGGCTATTAGGGGATGGAGGAGGTCTCATAAGGGACTCGCAATAGTGTGGGGACCCCAGTACCAGTGAGGGTGCTGCATACGAGATACATAGACCCGACCCCAGAGAGGGGCAGTTGAGAAGCCCAGAGAAGGGGGCAGCCTTGTGGTGAGCCCGAGAGACAGGGCGGTGTATGGAGAGGGCCCCAAGAGACAGGGCGACGTACGGAGAGGGCCCCGAGAGACAGGGTGGCATAGACTCGAGAGAAGGGCACGGAAAGAGAGAGAGAGACGGGACTGCAGAGAGCCCGAGTGCCATAGAGGGCATGAAGACAGAGAGAGGGACAGAACAACGTCCATTACATCTGCGAGGGTTGGGGCATGGTATTGGGGTGGTAGGAGCCACACATAGCCCATAAGGCTTGGGTGCATGGGACACCCATGACAGGAGAACCTTGGCCAAGAGGACAGAAGGTAGCCTCCCTATAAAATATATCAAATCAAAGACGTGGCGGGCAAGAATTGGAGGGTGCAAGATGGCCGCTTGGCACGGTGAAGGAGGCGGCAGGGGAGCACACCCTGACATCCCTCCTGTTACAATCAGTGATATGGAAGTAGGATGGAGTGCACCCTTAGCAAGTTTGCAGATGATACCAAGTTGTAAGGAGTAGTAGATACTAGATATGTTGGAGGGTAGGGCTAGGACTCAGAGAGACATCAACAAATTGGAGGTTTGGACCAAAAGAAATCTCATGAGGTTCAACAAGGACAAGTGCAAACTCCTAGGATGGAACAATCCCATGCACCAGTAAGGGCTGCCTTAGCAGCAGCTCTGCAAAAAATGGCTTGGAGATTACAGTGGACAATAGGCTGAATATGAGCAAACTGTGTGCCATTGTTGCAAAGGCTAACAACTTACTGGGCTGCATTAGAGGAGTGTTGCCAGCAGATCTAGAAGTGATTATTCCCCTCTATTTGGCACTGGTGGGTCACATCTTGAGTATTGTATCCAATTTTGGGCCACTCCCGACCAAAAGTATGTGGACACAGAGAGAGTCCAGTGGAGGGCAATGAAAATGGCTAAAGGGCTGGGTCACGTGACTTCTGAGGAGAGGCTGACAGAACTGGGCTTATTTAGTCTGAAGAAGAGAAGACTGAAGGGGGATTTAATAACAGCCTTCAACTGAAGAGTGGTTCCAGAGAGGATGGAGTTAGACTGTTTTCAGTAGCGGCAGATGACAGAACAAGAAGCAATGGTCTCAAGTTGCAGCAAGGGAAGCTTACGTTACATATTAGGAAAATCTTTCCCACTAGGAGAATAAAAAAGGACCAGAACAGGCTACCCAGAGAGGTTGTAGAATATCCATCCTTGGAAGTGTTTAAGATCCAGATAGACAAAGCCTTGTCTGAGATAATACAGTTGGGAATGATCCTGTTTTGAACAAGGGGTTACACTAGGTGACCTCCTGAGGTCCCTTCTAACCCTAATTTTCTATGATTCTATGAATAGAAAGTGGGATATGAAGGTAGTCATCACTATACTACTGTATTCATTTAACAGTCAAGAATTTAGACTAGGAAGGAGTATTCATATATCCAAATTATACCATTACTCTGATGTATGGGTAAACATTGGTGTGGTGTTAACTTCAGTTTGTTCAATTCGGGTAACTGCATATCCATGGTATTGGAGGGAAAATGTTTTGACTGAGACCCATTCCCTGGTATTTCACATCCACCAAAAGTGCCAACTAGCCATTTGCTTTTTATTTTTGGTTTACAGAATTTCTTTGGATAACATGTTACAATCTTTCTTTTATAGCTTAGGTTTGCAAAACCAAAACCCTTTTAATGTTCTAGTAAACAGTCTGTGTAGGACCACAAGAGTCCCCATACTAAATGAGACCATCAGTATTTCAAGTCCACTAGCCTACCTCCTGTGAAATCTGGTGTTTCAGAGGAAAGAGAAAAAATACCTTCAATACATTTGGTCAGCCATGCACAGCTGCCCATTTCAGGGGGAGGAAATTCTCTTCTGATTCACATAAAGGTTAGCCTGCATGCTGAAGTACAAATTTTGTTTATTGACTGAAGTACAAGCTTTATGCTGGTGACTTAGAAGTCTGCTTGTCTGCTGTATCTTATCATTCAGTCCATTACTGAAGCATCTTTCTGGTATTTCTTTGTGAAGGTGCTGGTGCCAGCCTCACCTACCCACCTCAGCAATTTGCCCCACACCAGAGCACACATGTAGGGGCATTTCCCAGGGATGACTAGCAATGGCACAACTAAGTACCGCTACTAGTTGTCCCCAGGGAAGCACGTGTGCAAGTCTGAATGAGCCCAAAGGCCGTGTCCAGACAAATGCAGCCATGTGGTATTTAGTGCGGCAGACACCTCTGCTGCACCACATACCGCACATTCAGTTGTTCTCTGCACTGCAAGGGAGCAACACGGAGGGTTTTTTTTATGACTCTTGGATATCCAGGGGTTAAAAAAAATCCTTGGAGAAAAAAAGCAGCACAGCACACACACAGTCACCATGCTCTGCTCAAAAGCAGAGCCAGGCCATCCACAGCCACGTTATGGATGACAGCCAAGCTCCACACAGCAGAATCACTGCTACTGCAGCCCTGGGAGGCCCCTAGGACCCCAGGTAAGGCTTCTGGGGCTAGCCCAGTGCTAGCCCCATCCCCCCCTTACCACCCCCGGGTATGTTTTTTTACCCCCAGGGTAACCTGCTGTTTGCCACAGTGCACATGGCATGGGCGTTGCCCAGGCACAATTAGTGGTGGCACAAGGCATGCTGCTACTAGTTGTCCCCAGGGAGCCAAATGTCCACATGATGTGTGCATACAGCCAAAAAATCCAATCGCCTCCATGTTTTCATTGTTGTGCATGAAATTAAAAAATAACAATAAAACACAGTGCTTTGAATGTTGACATTCTATTAATTTGATTTCCCTTTTCATGTTGTTTAATACAGCATGTAACATCTTTGATGTGTTAATTACACTTTGTCAAGTAAATGAGTGACAGTACTGAAACACTGCCACCCACTCATTCTGTAATGTTCTTACTAAGGCATACCCAACTATATAGACACTGGTTCAGATGGTGGTAATGAAGTTGTTTAGCTTCTGTGGTGAATCTATTCTATGATTAAACAAAGGACTTTGGTTTTCCTTGCTGTCAGTCAGTCACCCACCTTTCATTAGGGTGTACATTTTAATTAAAAGCAAAAGGACCAGATTGTTAGGGTAACCAATTACCTGAACATAATGCCCTTTCTTTTTGTTTTTATTGAACCCAATGCCCAAAAACATTTTTAAATTAATTAAAAATAAGAAAGAAAGAACAAGCAAATAAATGAAACTGGAAGAGCAGATGGGGAAAATGGACCAAAATGGCCAAAGATGTGTCAAAACAAATTGAAAAGCTTTACACAAATCAATGATGGAATAAACATCTTTAGAGAGAGAATTCCATAGCTCAGTTCTTTGAAAGAAGATGGGCCAAACTCTGGTTTAATTTTAGCTAAAGTGACAAGACTCAGGTAGCTAGTTTTCAGTTGCATTGGATTGACTTAGGAGGAGAAAGCACAATTCTGGAGAAAATCCAGTTATTTAAAGAAACTATTTTGCAGATTCTATCCATTTTTTAAATCTAGATCATGTCACCAATTAACATTGTCATCATGGTAATATATTTCTTTGCATTCTATGATGCTTTCTTGCTGAGAAGTAAGAAGTTAATTGAGACTTAACACATGGACTGTGTTACTAACTCTAGTCTTTACCTCAGGTCTGAAGAAGGGAAGTAGTATCATCAAAAGATCTAAAAGTCATGATTCAAGTCCTGCAGGAAGCTTGTAGTAGAGCCAGGAAAAAAACTTGGATCTCCTGCCTCCTGGTTCTGTATTTTAAGTCAAGATTTTAAGGCATAAAGTATCAACATTATTCAGAAAGCAAAATACATTTTGATATCATCCAGATAAAAAATATTTTTTAAATATCAAGGCTATAGCTTTTCTTGGAAACTTAGTTCAGTTTCATCAGAAGATCTTGGAGAACACAAACCAGTTTCTGGCATGTATCCATCAGACGGCACCATTTGCAATAACACAGTTACATAATATTGTGTTGCCAAAAACTGCAACTAGGGTTTAAGATTAAATAGAAGGAGTTGGTGTGGTGGGGTGGGGAAGAAGTGGGGAAGGGAATCAAGCTGTAATGTATGTTTTTATGTTGTGTTTAATGCTATCATATTACTTTATTGATTTGAATGAAAGATTATTACACAGTTTAGTATTAAACTACGTAATCTGTGTCAGCAGATTAAAATTTAACTAGAAATACTTAACTGAGTTATATATCCCTACTTAGATGTTTCGCTGGATGTATTTACATTTATGCTGTCTTAAATTTACTGTGCAGTAAGTGGGAATAGGCTGGTGCCTACACATGCAGGTGACCAGATCAGAGAAGCCTGTCATGTGTCCCTGTGGCCACCAGGGGGAGTTCCAGCCTCTGGCCACATGGCTCCCAGCCCTCAGGACTAACTTTAGTCACAAGTTGAAGCCAGGACAGGCAGCCAGCCAGGAGCCCTGGAACTAGGATCAGGCCAGCCCTCTAGTGGCTGGGCAGACCCAGCCAGGAGACCCCCTGAGTTACTACGCAGTAACACATCTATATGTACATTACTGCACAGTAACTAATCAGGTGTAAATTTAATACATGCCATGATGCAAGTATCATATTTATGCTCAAGTTGGTGTAAGTCACCATATTTACTGCGCAGTATGGGCATATGCGTATAGATGCACGCTCGTACTGCTCAGTAATTTTGGTTACCGTGCTTGCGTGTAGCCACAGTGCAGCATATAGGCAGTGAGGAGCAGAGCCAGCAGTGTGGAGTGCTGTGTGCAGCTGGTAAGTCTGTTGTGGTGGAAAGGGAAGGGGAGGGGGGAGGGAAGGGGCATGATGGGGCAGATCAAGGCCCCACATTAAGGGTGGGTGTGGGGCTGGGGCTGGGGCTTGGGCAGGGGCTGCCCAGCTGGGGTTGGGACGGGCGTGGGAAGGGAGGGGCAGTTCCGCTGCTGCACGCAGCTTATCTGGTGCTCATCTGGTAGCTCTCACCACTGCTTCTGCCGCTCGTCAGGTATGGCATGGGGGGGGGCGTGTGCCCTCGGATCTGCGTGGGGTGGGGCGGGGCAGGTTGGAGCTGGGCTCTTCCCAAACCATGCATCAGTCCTGTGCCCACCTCAGCCCCAGCCCTAGCTCTCAGCTGCAGTCTGCCCTGCTCCACACAGATCTGGGGGGCACATCCCCACCCTACCCTCTGCCCGTCAGACAAGCTGCTTGCGGCTCTGTCCTGCACCCTTTCCTGCCCCAGCTGAGCAGTGACTACCCCAGCCCCTTTCCCTCCCTCACCACAGGGGCCTTGATCTGCCCCCACAAACTCCTCCCCTCCCCTTCCACCACACCAGACTTACCAGCTTAACACGAGCTGAAGAGCTGCGTATCAGAAATCGGATCAGTATTGGTCAATATGCTTCCTTAAAAATCAGTATCGGCTCCAAAAATCTCTATTGGTGCACCCCTATTTAAAATGTATATAATGTGTTAAAATCTGTATATCACAAGAATGCCGTTTATATTGTGCCAATTAGGCAGAACAGAGATCATGATAAAAATGAGATGGCATATAAAAGGACCTGGGGGTTACAGCGAACAGTAAGCTAAATATGAGCCACAGTATGCCCTTGTTGCAAAGAAGGCTAACAGCATACTGGGCTTTATTAGTAGGAGCATTGTGAGCAGATCAAGGGAAATGATTCTTCCCTTTTCTTTGGCATGGGTGAGGCCACATCTGGAATAGTGTGCCCAGTCTTGGCTCCCCACTACAGAAAGGATGTGGACAAATTGGAAAGAGTCCAGCAGATGGTAATGAAAATGGTGAATGCTGGGGTACATGACTTCTAAGGACAGGGTAGAGGGAAGTGAACTTATTTCATCTGGAGAAGAAACAACTCGGAGACGATTTAATAGCAGCCTTCAACTACCTGAAGGGTGGTTCCAAAGAGGAAGGAGTTAGCCTGTTTCAGTGGTGGAAGATGACAACAAGGAGCAACGATTTCTAGTTGCAGCAAGGGAAGTTAAGGTTAGATATAAGGAAAAAAATTTTCGTGAGAAGGGTTAGAAAGTACCGGACCAAGTTACCCAGAGAACTTGTAGAGTCTCTATCATTACAGGATTTTAAGACCCAGTTAGACAAAGGCTGGGACAATCTAGTTTGGGATGTTCCTGCTTTGAACAGGGAGTTGGACTGGATGAACTCCTGAGATCCCTTCCAACCCTAATTTTCTATGATTCTGTTAAATAACCACCTATGTATATTCCAGGAAAAGGCTGCCTTTCTATAACTTAGAACCTAATTATACCATCTTTACTATTCCAGAGTAGTACTTTGTTGCTAAAATAGTCCTGTTGGAATCAAGGGGTCTAATGAAGGTATAAGTGATTACTCAGTATATAAAAAAAGGTGACAGAGTCCAGCCAGTGTTTTCTGTAACTGCTGCCTTTACAAGGTAGTCCTTGGCACTTGCACGTTAAGGTAATTAAATAATTAATAAATATACCAGAGAGGCTGCAGCTGTATGCACATGAATGTAACAATTATATAAATACATGATACGTTTCTGGATTTAGCACTATAAAACTGTGAAGGTATGTGTGGTTTAGAATCAGTCTCAGAAATGTATCACATTTATGTCATTTTGACATTGCTGATGATACAGTATCCTTCACAGAATCTAAACTTGGTGTAAGGATTCATAAAATATCTGCTATAGCTGAAGATTTCAGAATAATCCCAAGTTTCTGAAATAACAAGGCAGTTATAATCTTATTTTATATACTACAGTAAAGTCCCTGTTATCCGGCATGAGTGGGGAATGTGGGGTCCCGGATATCTAAAAATGCCGGTTACCTGAGGAACGTGGGTTTCTAGATGGATGTGGAATGAGGAGGGCAGAAGAGGGGAGAGTGGCAGCGAGCAAATGTGGAACAGAATGTGGGGGCTAGCGGCAGCTGCACACAGAGCAACAACCTCACAGGGTGGTAGGTGGCGGTTGCAGCCACCGCGTGCGAGCTTTCCCCGCCCACCACATGCAAACTCCCCACTCCCCACCTCTGGCGTCCAGCCGGCCGGCTGGAAATTCTCATTAGTAGAGTCTTCTGGACAGTAGAATGCCGGATAACTGGGATTTTACTGTAGTATGACATGTTATTGATATATTACAGCTTTTGCTTTTTGGATTCTTGCCATTTTTGTGGCCAGTCCTTGCCATCAAGTCAAAGTTTTTGTATAGTATTTTTAAAGTGATATAGAATCTAAGGAGATATAAATTATACCAATAGATTAAATTAAATCCGTTATAGTATGATGTGTCTTCAGTGTGTACTTTGACTAAAAACACAAGATAATAACCTACTGTTCAATGAAATATAAATTGACAAAGATCAATTCTGCCCTTACTTTATATTTTTGAAACCTAATTGAGCTATTTGTTGAATAAATTACTCTTGATTGCAGAAAAAAAAAATTCTTCCCTTGAATTCAACCTTGAGAAAATTTAGCTGAATAAATTTCAAGTGTGTATCACAATAAGTTTTATTCTGGGCTGTAGATAGTGCAGATATCTTAAGTAATGTGTTTCTTCAGGCTGAATGGTACAAAAAGATACTGACTGATAACACTTAAAATGTTGAAACTTACTCTTCCAATAGAAGCAGTTGACTCTAGATATTGGTCGTAACTTGAGATAGTAAAGCCCTCCATTTCTAGATTAAAGAATCAAATCCAGTATTGTTTGGCAATGACCAATAGTCAGCATGAACTGACCATTGTAAGGCAGTATGTAGGACAAATTAGCAGTATTTATTTCCCAGAAGATGTGTCTGTGGATCACAGAAGCTATTTTGTTAGTTCTCACTGGAGGACTCAGCAGAGAGGGAAAATACTGAATGGATATGAAGACTGAAAGCCTTCTCACCTAGTATGGTATCCTCTAAGAAATGGAGCACAGAACTTGCAACCCACAGGGACTGTGGTGTATACAAACCTTAAGTCACATTTATATCTTCTCAGCTGGACATTGCTCAGGAGGCTTAACATGTAACTTGGCATATAGCATTGTACAGATTGTTCTCTATGGCCGTATCCACATGAGCGTGGACATTTGTTTCCCTAGGGACAAGAAGCAGCAGCACACCTTGTGCTGCTGCTGCTACTCCTCCCTGGGGAATACCTGTGCTACATGCCCTCATCTCTGGGGGCCTCCTAGGGCTGCAGCAGTGGCAATCCTGCTGCTCAGAGCCTGGCTGGCAGTTGGAATGTGGCTCCGGCTGCCCAGGGTCCAGTTTAGGGCGGTGCACTTCCCCCATATGTGCTCCTCTGCTTTTTTTTGCATGGGTTTTTTTGACCCCAGGATCTCCTACAGTCAAACCCTTCCCCCACACTGCTACCTTGAAGCATGGAGAACAGCTGAATGTGCAGAATGTGGCACTACAGACATCTCCACATGGCCGCACTCATCTGGATGCAGCCTATGAGCACATCCCCACATTCAGGGTTGTGTGCTTGCAGCAGCAAAAAAAGTAGCAGCGCAAATTTGTGTCACTACTTTTGGCCAATGTGCATACCCTACACCAAAGCACACATGTAGGCGAAGAGTGCCCTATTTTGGGGAAACTCCAGTTTCCCCATTTCTCCCAGTTTCAGGCATGCTGGAGGAGCCAGGACAGCACTAGAGGAGGGGAGAAGTTCTGCCCGGCAGTCAGAGTGGCTCCCAGGAGGACCAAGCCTCTGTGTCTGCTGGCACACACTCCTGTGGTTCATAGATTCATAAATGTTAGGGTCAGAAGGGACCTCAGTAGGTCATTGAGTCTGACCCCCTGCCCTGGGCAGGAAAGAGCATTGGGGTCGGATGACCCCAGCTAGGTGCTTGTCTGGTCTCCTCTTGAAGACCCCCAAGGTAAGGAAGAGCACCATCTCCCTTGGAAGCCCATTCCAGATTTTGGTAATCCTTATCATGAAGAACTTCTTTCTAATATCCAACCAAAATCTGCTGTCTGTCTATTTGTGGCCATTGTTCCTAGTTACTCCAAGGGGTGCCCTAGTAAATAGAGCATCTCCTATTCCTTGCTGCCCTCCCCTGATGAATTTATAGGCAGCCACAAGATCACCTCTCAGCCTTCTCTTGCAAAGGCTGAAGAGGTCTAGGTCCCTCAGTCTCTCCTCATACAGCCTTGCCTGTAGGCCTCTGACCATATGAGTGGCCCTCCTCCGAACCCTCTCAAGATTCTCCGCATCTCTCTTGAAGTGTGGCACCCAAACTGGACACAATACTCCAACTGCGGCCTAACAGTGGTATGCACTGTGCCGCTCTTTTTCACAGTGGTTTTGGGGTTTTTTTGCTATCAGGATTTCTGATGCACTGGATTCAGCCAGATAGTGTTTCATGATACACAGAAATCCGGTGGGTCATGTTTTAACGTGCTGGGTTTGTGGTGCCACAAACTGCACATGCCTGCATGTCTGGATCCGGCCTATGGGTACATACAAGCATTGTATTTAGATTACCCTAACTGAGTTTAAGACGATCTATATGGCTGTGTGCACAAGTGTTCACAGAGCCTAGGTCACTCTAAAAACAGCACCAGATCTAAAATTAGTTCTCATATGAGAACTAACTTTAGATCTGCATGAGTTAACTCAACCTAAAATGGGTTAACCTGACCTAACAAATGCTTGCACGTGTTCCCAGCACAGACCTATGACTCAAAAAGCCTAGCCACTCGCCACAGTGCTGGAGCTGTGCTTTCTTTACCCGCCAGACCCTGACTAGGCTAGTCCCCCACACTCCCTGAACTAGCTCCCCCACCAGACTAGTAAGCATCCTCCCTCTCCTGACTTCCTCGCCTCCAGCTGCCCACACTTCCTTCTGGCAAGCAGCAGATGTTTGCACATGGCACCTTGATGCAGGTTAGGCAGTTTAAATTAAGCCACCTGAACCAGGTTCCACAAATCATTGTTAGCACCTTGCATCATTGCAACTACCCAGATATGCACAGCTTGTCCAAGTCCCATCCTGGCATTCCTTTATGCTAAAGCTTGTGTAGGAGTTTGCAACTGTCTTCCTGAGCTACTGAGCCAGAATTCTCCCCACCAGGCCCCACTTACACCAGAGGATTTTTAAGTTTAAACCCTTTGTATGTCTCTATAGCTTTTCTTCCTGATGTGCAGGGAGTGAGAAAGGGATGACAATCTTACCCAGTTTGAATAAGTTTACAAAAGTACATTTTCTTCATTATATCATAGTGATCTGGTTCAGTTCAGAAAAGGGTCTGCTTTCACTCAGAACTCAAGAGTTTGTAGAAGTGGGTGGATCTGTGACAAACAAAAGTTTTGTCAGATTTTTCTTGTTTTCATGTTATTAATATAGAGGCATGAAACTAAGAACACTGATTATGCAATCATTTCTTTTTATTTTTTTTATGAAAAATAGTCATGATTACGTTGGAAACCTCTCTGTTTCCACAGCTGCACTGAATTCTAAACAAAGAAAACAATAGTCACATATACACACATGTATTCCAGCTGTTTTTTGCACCCATATTCTCCATTGTCCTCTTTCTTTGATTTTAAATAGATTGTCTCAGTGATAGAAAAGGCCATCAGGTGAAATAATGAGAGGTTAGTAATGGTTTATTAAAATGAGAACTAATGTATGAAAAATACATAATGAAGCCATGGGTGCTAGAAGGGAATGGAAATTTTGGACCATATTTACTAAGTTTCATGGGGAACTTTAATTTGCATCTCCCTGCATAAGCAGTGTCCCTCTGTATCCTGGGACATTCACCCATGGAAAGGCAGATACTTCCTTTCTTCTCTGGATCTTGTTTTGTAGCCAGCCATCTTTTCTTAAGTGAGTTAAGATTCCAGCCCCTAGTAAACTTCAGTTGGATTTTGCCACCTTAACTCACTCACCCCCCTTGGAAAATCCCACTTAATTGAAAACTTCTAAATTATTATACCTTGGATATGCTGTTTTATATTTGTTGGCTTTTTTTCTCTTGTATTTGGTGGAGTAGCCCTAGCCTCCTCGTATTTTTCTGAAAGAATTAATAAAATGTTCTGAAATAATACAGAATATGAAATCTTTCAAATGAAATACCAAACAGTTAGGCTGCTTACGTGATAAAGCAGCTACTAATATTTGATAGGTCTTTCTAATGTATACATTATTTAAAATATGACTCTCTTATTCAAACCGTACAAAAATTTAAAAATAAAGATGAAAATGTGCATGTATGTGTACATTAAATATCTCCACAGTTTTGTTTTATATTGGTAAAAACAGTGAAAGCCTGTAGAGAGCTGCCTTTTTATTATTACATTTGAATCTATCCCATGGTAACAATACTCTCCAGTGTTGTGCCTTGCAAGATAACTGCTCAACAGTCTAGGTCTAAACCAAAAGATACAAATCTCAAAAACCTGGGCTAAATACACCCCAAATGTATTCTGGCTTATGCTGAGTGGAAACACCATTAAATGGCCATGTCTACATGTGCAGGCACGTGCGGTTTGTGGTGCCACAAACCTCTTTGTGTCACAAACCACATGCATTCCACGTTAAACAGTGCACAGCACTGCTAATTTTCAGCCTGGAGAAAAAATTACTACTGGAATTTCCCAGTAGCAAAAAAAGAACCTTGGGGGAAAAAAAGTGGTGCAAAGCATGCCAAAATAACATGTGCCGGGATGAATGTGAAGGCAGGGGAGCAGGCAGCCCAGGGCTGGAGACAGAATTAGCTTAGCCAGGGCTGTTCCATTTTTGGGTATTCTTGCTCCCCTTTGTCTCCCATATGGGCCATGTCTAGATGAACAGAAGCATGTGCTTACAGCAGCACAGATAGTACTGCTACTTTGTGCTGCTGCACACACCCCTGCGTGTGCACTTTTTTTGTGGGATACATTGTTCCGCTGTGGGCAAACTGCCTTCCTCGCTCCCAATGTGCTGTTCTGACCTGGTTCCATTGGGGGTGGGTAGAGTGGGGAGGACTTGCAGTGGCACAGGGAGCCTCAGTTCAGGGCTACCTAAGAGGCAGCCCCAGCATTGAGGCACCCTGCACCCTAGGGCTGCCCACTCCCCAGTCTCCACATGCCACGGAGCCCCCATGCACACTACGCACCAGCCAGCCATGGAACAACTAGCTGGGATGCAATGTACCTCAAGATGGGGGAGCAGGCAACTCTGTGCTGGCTGCTTCCCCATCTCTAGTGCTGCAGGGCCCCCATCTCCATGTGCTACTTCCCAGCTGGCACTGGGGTACAGGGTGCCTCAGCACAGGGGCTGCCTGCTGGCTAGCCCCGCACTGAGACACCCTGTACCACAGCCAGCACCCTCTCCTCGCTGCAGCACATGGAGCATGGTCGGAGCAGCATGCTGGGAGCCAGGAGGAATTGGACACAGGCAGTTTGCCCACAGCAGGACAATGTGTCCCACAGCAAAACACATGTGCAGGGGTGAGCATTGTGGTATTATTTGTGCCACTGCAAGCGGATGCAGCCCATGTGGGAGACAAAGGGGAGCAAAAGTTCCCAAAAATGGAACAGCCCTGACTGGACTAATTCTGCCTGCAGTATTTTCCAAGAAGGCTCTATGGAGTTCCAGAATACACTAAAGTTGTCACTTCCCTGTGCAAACCCTAGAGAAGGGCAGTAGTAGAAAAATTGTTCTGACTTTAGAAGTGAATCCCTATTCCCTCAGACCTCAGAAAGACTTAATAAGTACAGGGGAATTTATCTGTCACTTCAGAGAATCTAGCCTACTTGCTGTTATGCCATTTTTCTTGTGTTGATGAAAAGTCATCTGTATCTAATACAAACTACAGTAAGAATCTTGTAGATAGACAGAATATATTACCCACAATCTTGAACTGGGAGGAAAAGATGTCTCTTATTTTCTATTCTATCTATATCTTCTAAGAGATTGCTCTACTAGATAAGGTATTCCTTTGATTGCCTAGGAACCTCTCAGAATTTAAACTAGGACAAAATGGCACGTTATCACGCATGTTTATGGGACAAACTTTGATTGCTCGCTTTGGTCCTGATTCAGCCAAAAACCTGACTGAATGCAATGAAGCTGCATGTGTTTAACTTTGTTGCACCAAAGCTAAAATGTGTGCATGCTATTTTGTGTCACAACCCAGTGATTTTGGTGCCTCGGCACTATGGAATTTCTTGGCCACATGAGAGCTCCTTTGCACAGCAGAGTGTTCTGCTGCAATTGAGAACCCGCGTGTAGGAGAGAGTTCCCGCCAATCTGCAGTTTCCTTTGCAGGATGCATTTCTTCTTTGCAGCACAGAAATGCACGGTGCAAAGAGTTCCCGCCATTCGGATGTAAATTTGTGCCCTGCTATTGGCCAGTGCTAAATTATTCACACGTGGCGGCTACTAATTGGCTCGCTGGCCGTTTAAAATTCCGTGTGACTTCCGCCCAAGTCGAAGAGCTTTGAGCACGCTGCAGAGTGCCTCTGAAGCTATCTGACTTGCGGCTGCCGATCGATAGACTGATCACCTATCGATCTTTCTTCCCATCACCGAGCGCAACCCTGACGTACCCCTTTCCCTGCCGGCTTTGAACTGCGGACGGATTAACTGGCTTGGGCCCCGCCAGCTGGAACAACTCGCGTGGTTGTTCAGATGACCGGACCACCTGTGTCGTGATTACAAGCGGCGTGAGTAAAGTTTTTTACAACAAATAAGTTGTGTCTGCCTCTCCATTCACCAGCCCGCCCTAACGTACAACCAATTTCTAACGCAACTCGAGTCGGCCCTGGCCGTCCGAGACATTTTGGAGTAAGGTATCTAGGTCTCAGGACAATATAAGGAGTTGTCCTCTGTTGCTGCGGTATTCACTCTCTTTCAAAAGAAAGAGGTGTTTTAAAGTGCAGATGTTAAGTGGGTATTTTTTAAGGTTGTTTCTGACGAACAGCCTTTATTGCTTGAAAAATGCTGAGCTTTTATGAAAATGTAAGAGGCAAGAGATTTTTGAGATGATATATTTTATTGGATCAACTGTATAGTTGGGATAAAGTTAGCTAACTTTTCAAATGCAATACATTCGAAAGCCTGTCCAACTTTATCCCTGTTAGACAGTAGCCTTGAACCTGGGGTCTTATTCTGCTTCACATAGCCACTCATCCTGGTCTGCCACCTCCTCAGCAGAGTATTGTGGCAGACGCAAGTGGCCAGAGCCCTCCAGCTGGGCCTAACCACACACCCACTCCCTGCCACTAGAGTGGCCAGACAGGGTCAGTTGACCCCTTACCCCTTCCAATATAAAACCCTGACCCAGAAGAGGAAGTGTCTGGGCAACATGGCTTAACTTTGTACCTATGCTGCTGCACCCTTGGCTTATGCTAATTCCAAGGATGGATTCCTTGGATACCTGACCTGGCTAGCCTCCTGACCTTGCACTCTGCTTAACGCTGCAGATCTCTGACTTGGTTCCCTGGACAGATCTCTTGGCTTCTGATTTGCTGGCTTCACCTGACCCTGGCTGCCCACAGCCTGGCATAACAATCCCAACTATACAGTTAGTCCAGTCGGAGACATCACCTCAAAAAATCTTTGCCTCTGACAATTCCTGGACCATCACAGCTACACCACCACTCTAACATTACTAGAAAAGTAAGACTGTTAAATAACAAAACACTTTATTGGCAGTTACATATGCAGTAAATAGCTTATTTAACACTTTTTAAAAGCCATATTTTCAGTACCATTTGCAGTTTTCATTGTTACAATTAGCTTGACAGGACTTAGTGTTGTGTAATACTTCACTTTGCCAGGATTGGTGTGAAATTCTAATAGGTTCATTTAAATTTATGGGGAGATCCTTGTCTGGTATAAATTGACGCCTTGACTCCATTGGTCTGTCCCAATGTCTTCTGCAGTAATCTGCCTATGATCACTCTCCCTGACCTGAAGCTTGGGGTACAAAATAATTTTAAAAAATCAGCACAAAATCAGTGTGTAACATCTTTTTTTTCTATTAATTTGACATTTTTTTAAATGCAAAATCATATATAATCTGAGGTTCTTTCAAAGCTGGGCCCAGGTTTGATCAAAAACTTGTAAACCTAAGCAGTCTTGTTGACCAGCCTCATTTCATTGGTCATGTGCACTGAAACCAGAAATGTTTTGTGTGGTTTCTGATTTAGTTGAGAATGTCTTGCACAGCTTGAAAGAGAAAATCCATTTGAGAAAGTTTTGGGGACATAGATAAAACTCAAAACAGCTGTCCCATTATAACTGCTGGAGACCAGGTTTAGAAACTCAGTCTACACTTATTCATGTGGAGTGTGCCATACTTTTTAAATAATCCCTTTTATTTTAATGTAGTTCCTCCAGGAATAAGGTAAGAACACAAGTGAGTAAATGAAATAGGAATAAAAGTGGCACAGCCCTTGGCAAAACTTAAAATTTGCAATACCACTGTCTTTTCCCCTTGCAACTTGCATTATGTTCAAGTGATAAAGTTCTTAGTTTTATCAAAGGAATGCGTTTTTTATTATCCCAATTTTCACAAGTAATCTTTACAATTAATGTAGTGTTCAAGCTTCAGTCCTACTTATAATGTTCTACCAAATTCCAAAGTTCATTCGTCTCTTTCTGAGTTATACAAGCATGAAGGAAATACATTATCCGCTTGTGTTGTAACTGGCAGCCAAAATTAGAAACTTCAAACTACAATTTGTCGGCTTTTATCGAGACTTCAAAAGAATCCAAATTTGAAGAAAATAATGGAGTATTTTTAAAAGCTGTAAATGGCTAAAGCCAGCAGTTCCATGCATGCATGTTGCAAAATAAGAAACATTTCCGATTCTTACTTTCCTGGTTGAACACTCACATTGAAGGTGAGAGGAAGGTTCCCATTTGAGAGAGGTGGTTAAGGAGGCACCTGTATAGCATAGGTCAAAAGTACATAAACTGAGACATTGGGACACTCTAGCTGAGTCTCCTACATTACACATGACTTCAGTTTTGCTGTAATTCAAACTGAATAGATGGAACCAACTCAAGAAACTTTTGATCTCCAATGTAGAATTTCTGTAATCACCAAAAGTTGCCTAACTCAATTTTCTTTCTTCTTTTTTTCCCTTTTCTTTGTTTGTCCCCCAATAAAATGAAGACAGGAAGCTACCATAGGAAAATTTGCTTTTACTAAAACTTGGAAATCAGGCACCTAAAAGTTTTTAAAAAATTAAATTCAATAAAATAGTTTGGTTTGCGCTGACTTCAGTGTTGGTATGTTGATTTAAATTGGCTGAGGGTCTAGCCTCTTAACGCACAAACTGACTTTTAGCAGTAGAATATGCATTCTACTTTCAGGTAGGAAGATGTAGCATCAGTGATGACTTGCCTTAATGGAAGCATCACTCACTTTCCAGTCCAAAACAAAACTGAAATTATTTTTCAGATGCCAAGGTTTGGAGACGGGTTCAGTATGGACAGTCAAAAAGCCTGAGGCAGAATTGATTCAATCTCTGCAGCTTCCTCTAAGCTGCATAGATGGAACCAATAACCAACTGAACTGACATTGGTTTTTAACTGGGAGAGGCAGGGGGAGACCTGCACTGACCCAGGCCAGTAGGCAGGGGCACTAGAGTACATCTCCAAGACTGCTGGCCATTGCCAGCCCAGCCAAGCGAGGCTGTCCCTGATCAGTTCCCCACTACATGTCCCCAACCCCCTTGTGTCCCCCCATAGCAGGTTGAGGAGTCCCATCCAGGTGCTGACCCACCTTGGGGGAGCCTCCCCCTTAAGGGGCTTCCCCAGCCTGGGTTCCCCAGCCCAGTCAGCCCTGGGGAGCCGAGGGGAATTCCCCATCTCCCCCTTCCCAATTGCCAATTGCTTCTGCTGCTGCCACAGGAGGGAGGGAGAAGGATTCCTCCAGGTGGGTGCCTACCCATGCAGCCTAGCATTGGAGGCACCAGGGAGCCCTCTCCTTGGGGGGGCTCCTCCCCACCCCAGTCTGGGGCAGCCCCAGGGATCTGTGGGGAATTCTTCACTTCCCAAACCCCAGTGCTGCTTATCTCAGCTGCTGTGAGTCTCAGAGAGAGCCTGGAACAGCTGCAGGGAGTGGAGGGAAATTTTTCCACTTCCCCACAGCTGCTTTTGCCTCAGACTCACAGCAGCTAAGGCAAAAACAGCTGCAGAGGAGTGGGAGAATTTCCCTCTGTTCCCTGAGGCTGCCGCAGGCTATCCATGAAACTCACAGCAGCTGAGACAAGCATCTGTGGGCTTGCGGAGGGGAACAATTCCCCTCAGCTCCCTGGGGCTTCCCCGGGCTTAGGGACCCTAGGCTGGGGTGGGAGGAAGCCCCCCTAGACAGGGGCTCCCTGGTGCCCCCATGCCAGGTTGCATGGGAAGGCACCTGGCCTGGAGGACTCCTTCTCCCTCCCTCCCTCCTATGGAAGCAATCAAAGTAAATTAGCACCTGGGAAGGGGGGAAATTTCCCTCAGCTCCCCAGGGCTGTGCCCAGCTAAGAGCCCCCAGGCTAGAGCGGAGGAAGCCTCCTAGATGGGGGCTCTCTGGTGCCCACGCTTGGGGCCTTGTGAACTCCTTCCCCCTCCCTCCTGTGGAAGTGGCTAAGGCAAGCAGCTGTGCAGGGGAGGGGAGTGGGGGGGTGTTTTGCCTCAACTCCCCAGGGTGCCCCCAGCATGGGGAGGGCTGTGGAGGGGTGAAAAGTCCCCACATGCTGTATAGACCTGGGCTAGGGACGTCTAGGAGTCTGTTCCCCTGTCCCCTCATCACTATGGGCTGATGGACACAAGCAGGAAGCAGGCTAGGGAACAGACGGGTGGGGCAGTTCCTGCTTTGCTAGAGCAGACAGCACAGCCCAAGGCTGCAAAGCATCCTGGGATGCTGGGGGACTGTGAGTTAACTTCAACCAGGAAAGGATCTGAGATAGAAGTTCCATAAACTGGCTTGACCTAAAACAGTTAAGTCTGATACTACATCCATCTAGGTTTATCTTAAACTGGTTTTTGGCCGTTTTGAAAGCAATTTATGTACATTGAACTTCTGTTCTGTTACAGGTTTAAACAGGTTTCCAATCACTTAAACCAGTTTATGTGTAAATTCTGCCCCTAGCTGGGAAGTTTATAAGAGGTTTCCTTTTCATTTGAATAGCCTAACTGTAAACATTGTAATAGCTTCTATGCTAGTCAAACAGAAAGAGTAATTGAAAATACACAATGAATAGTCTGAGATGGGATGATCTAGTTGGGGATGGTCCTGCTTTGAGCAGGAGGTTGGCCTAGATGACCTCCTGGGGTCCCTTCCAACTCTAACTTTCTATAATTCTATGATTAATTATTGTGTAAAATAAAAATCATTATATTTGTATTTCCAATGGCCACATTCTTGTTGTATTTATTTACAAATTGTACTTAAGTATTTCCTTTGCAAGTACAGAATACTCCTTTGGTGTTTTTAGACATAACAAATGAAGTCAGCTTTAACCTAGGTGCATTGATTGGGAAGAATGCTGTATATGTCCCAGCTATGGACTAGATTACCTAACAAAACAGTACAAATCACAGTACTACCTTTATGTAAATGTAATTTGTAGAGATCAAAGTCAGAGAAACTATAACTTTAGGTTCTGCATCCCAGTCTGTAACCATGTAATTGGTTATTAATGGTGTAATTGTGATTAACTCCAGACTATTCAGCATAATAATTCTAGTTTTGTATACGGAACTAAAATTCAGGGGTGGGCAATTTATTTTGGGCAGAGGGCTGCTTACTGAGTTTCACCAAGCCATCGAGGGCCGCATGATAGTCAGCCAGGGGTGGATACATATTACTTTTCTAAACTTTTTAGGAGCCCCATGGGCCGGATAGAATGGCCTGGCGGGTCACATTCAGACCGCGGGTCAGATTTTGCCCACCTCTGGATTAAATTCAAGTTATTTCTTCTTAAAATTTCTTCAGTCCTTCAGTACAGAGCTAGACAAGAGTTACCACAACCATCACAGCTGTTCACAAAGTTGCCTTCCAGAGAACCAGAAAATCAATACCTGTCACTTACAGTCTCTGTAGTTTTGTTCTCATGTGCAATCTGTGTGCAATTGCAGAACAGCAGTGTTGAGATGCCTTTCCCATTGCTGTTGATTCTGTTTGACTTCCACAATAATCAGTGTCTTTTACCTACTCAGCTTTGTATTTCCTTCAACAGCCTGCATGCCCTTTGAAAATTGAATACATTCACTAAAAAGATAACAATGCCCATAATGGATCAATTAGGCACATAGAGAAAGGGAAAGAACAAATCCTGTCTATTACTGCAATAACGAAGAATACTCTGCTCTTCATTTAAACTATTTCTACAATTGAAACATTTTCATGTACAGTCAATGGTTTTACAGAATTATATAAATATGCGCACACACAAACATACACATGTGAATCCAGAACATAGATAACAAAATGTAAAATCTGTCCAATAAATAGGTGAAGACAACACACATGTGGACTATATCCTAAAACTGTGAAAGTAGAGACCAGCAGAGAATTTAGGCAATTTTTTGTATATAAAATAATAGCCAGCAGATTGAATGAGAAATAGGGAACCAGGATACTTCAATGTGTTCAAGAAAAGATTGTATAAAATCATATGGTTGAGGATAATTCCTGGTACTAGTTGGCTCAGGTTCTCTCAAATTAAAATTATGATGGTAGGTTTGAGATGCTTTATTTGAGGAATCTATGTTTACTTTATGAATTCTGTATGTAACTTGATCTAACTGCAAACTTTTTTTTGAGTGTGGAGTTTGCTTGCCTTCTCTGTTGTCCTTTTAGCTCCATGTTAGATTTGAATTCCGAAAAGCTAGTAGTAAAGAGATAACAGTAGAAGGCCATTTTCTTCTATTCAAATGGAAACACTAAATAGTAGGAAAAGTGTTATCGTGGAAGAGTCACCCAGGAACCAAGTTACGTGGACAGATTCTGAGATGCTCTTGAGCTGATCAGGAGGTCTCGTGGCAGGAATGAGTGGACTGGACTGGACTGGACTGTCGTAAGAAGGCTGGTGCAGTTCTGCTTTTGTGAACATTTCTGCAGGAATCCAATGGGGCAGGGGTAAACCAGGCTTTCTTGAACATAGGTAGACTTTACAAGGAGTGTCATGGAAAGGACACTGCCTTCAGGATGTTTAATTCTCTCCTAAACCATCTGTCCTATCTTTTGAGTAAGGACCAATGGTGTTTCCAAATACTGTGCAAAAAATTTGGTCCAAATCTAACTCCTGTTTAGGCAGGGAAATAGCACTTATTCAGCACTTATTCACTTAAGATTGATTAATCGTGTCTTTAAGTAATGTAGCACATTAGGGTCCCAGGTGTGGCCATGCTGCCCCCTGGTGGCTCTGCAACCGCGCCCTGCTCCATCCCTAGGGTGCCTTCCCTTCTCACCTGCCATGCCTTGATGGTATAATAGTGATAATAGGGAGGCTGCCCACAGGCCTTCACATGGCCCTGGTTCAACCAGTAGGTTCAACCCTACTGGTACTTACTATTCCCCAGGCCCCTTGTTGAGCCTCTCTGGTTGACTGTGCCCTGAAGGGCACCCAAAGCCTTAGGAGCTAACTGCATGGCTTCAGTCCTTCCCTATACTACAGAAGCCTCACAGGTGTTACCATCACGTTCGCTCCTTTGGGGCTATGACATCCTTGGCCTCCGCCCCTTTAATCTAGCTAGGCTGTTTTTCCTGGGCCCACTGTATTAGACCTGGCTTTGAGATACTAGGTCTGGTTATTCCCTTCTGGTCACCAGGCCCCTGGCCCCTGACCTCTGTCTGCTGGACCTCAGGCCCCTGTGTGGCTGCACCTCTCTTGGGCACCGGCCCCTGATCCCTGCATGGCTTCAACCCTCCTCAGGCGCAGGGCCCCTATTCCTGCTCCAGGCTCAATAGTCACTTGGGCCTTGAGCCTGCCCCTGGTAGGGCTCAAGACGATCACTTGCCCCTTGAGCACTAATGAGACCTCTGTATATTGCTCCTATAGTCCCACCCCAAACTACTGGTGTAAATACAACATAAACATAAGTCCCCAGGTTATAACAGAAACACAAAGGGGAAACAGCCCGCTGCCCCTTTAAGAGGGTAAACTTTCCCTCACCGCTTGGCTAGGATAGCCTCCCAGCCCTGGGCCATATCCTAGAGAGCTCCCTTGGCCACACTGGGGATTAGGGTTGCCAACCCTCCAGAATTGTCCTGTAGTCTCTAAGAGTTAGAGAGAAATCTCCAGGAGACTGCTGAGAGTCCTCCAGGAGATAATTGATAGGGCATTCATTAAAATAAATATTAGATGTTGAATCTGATTTATACGGTTATCCAATGGATTTTTTAAATGTAATAGTAATGTGCATTTGCCTTCCTGACATAGTCATTAATGTCATTACATCATGTGATGAAACCTCCCGGAATAGATTCAGAGTTGGCAACCCTACTGGGGATCCATGTGCAGCACCGCAGTCCCTTCCAGAGCCCTGCCGCCAGGAGTTCTTCACCCTATGGCAGCCAAGGAGAGACTAGCTTGCCAGCTCAGGCCCTGGGCTTGTATCTTCCCAGGGCCCTGGCCCCTTCTGGTCAGCAGGCTGCCTGGGCTGCTTGCAGGTGCCTGCTAATAGGCCTCATTGGCCTGTTGCCCCAGCAACCTGCAGCTGCTGCTTCATCCTGCCTAGCCTGCAGTGCTTCCAGGCTCTCTCTTACAGTAGTGTCCTGGCACACGCTTATTCAATTAATAGCATGCTAAAATGAGGAATAAGCCATAAAGTTATTACATATATGTTGTATTTTGTATAATAACTTTGTGGCTGGTTCCTATCACACTTTTAACTGAAGGTGTGGCCAGTGCCCACCTTCTGGAGCAAGAGGAGACTTTCAAGACTCCCCAGTGCTGCAGAAGCTGAAAGGGTTCCTCAGCTGATGAGAGCTGTTAGTGCACCATATGCTCCTCCAGATGGGAGCCCCATCAGCTGATAAGAGTTCCCATCTGACTGGTCAGAAATCCCTGCTCAGTTGATCAAAGCTGCCAGCTGCAGGAGCGCATGGGGCATGTGACTGGGCTCCCCTTGCACTGGCAATATGGCTCTGTACGATCTGATACAGGGCATGTGGCATGGCAGGAAACATGATTGTTGGAATCCTGCATCAGATCCCATTGCACCTTTATTCTGTCTGTCAGGGGCATAAGTGACATGTTTAGATCCTATTCCCACTTGCGCAAATAGTTCTCTTGAGCTTGCTCACTGCTTGCTTTGAGCAGATGTATGGTTAGTTTATCCTGGCCTGCTGAATTGTAGTTTTTGGCTTTAGATTTAAATTTCCCCAAGGTAATGTCCTCAAATTTAAAATCAAGGTCTTCCATCTTATCTACATTGTCAAAAGTGAATTTTATCTCAGGTAGAGACCTGTTCAATAAAAATGAAAGTGCTTTAGCATCTTTTAATTTGTTCTTCACGGTTGAAAGAATTTTTTTTTTTTTTTTTATGGTTCGTTGTAGCTGTAACTCATGTCACCCATTATCCTCTTTGTATGCAGTTTTTTGTCTGCCACTTCAACTTAGTGGGTCTGCCTATTAACATATGTTAATTGTTTTACCTGCCTCAGCATTTTAGCAGTTAATCTAGTTTTCTAACTTCTTTTTATTTTTTAATTTCCTCCTATCATTATCCCTGAGGAGGCAGGAAGCATTTTCTGTTTTCTTTTGGTAATGGCGTTCTGCGTGGTCTTAGCGACCATATTTCTCTCCTACCCCTTCAAAGTCCCAATATATTCTCAGTCATACCGGTGTATTTTTGATACCCTGCCTTACATAATCATCCTCATCTATCATCAAAGATAGAATCCTGACATATTTGAGAGCTAAAGTTCAAACTCTATTCATGTTTGGAGGTTTTTGAGTTTTGAGGAATTGTTCTTGATTACTTTTATTTCAAGTAAACTCTTTATAATGCAGTACAGTACACAGGTGATGGTCACTGGCAACCTAGAAAGTTTTGTTAATCTATCTGGATGTTTTGGCACACTGAAGGGAAGATACAGGTCAAAGTGATCTGTTTTTTTTCATACCATGATGTTCACCCTTTTTTTTATGTGAGTGTGGTTACAGGAAAAATAATCCTGCCACAACAGGATGAGTTCACTGGCAAAGATTCATTATGTAAACCGGTTCCATATGTATCAATAATGTTGCTTAGTCCACGGACATCTGTCAGTACTTTTACATTTATATATCAAATTGTATCATATTGGATCGGATAATGTTGTATCATATGATATGCAGATACAATGAGGGTGTCATGTTGTGTGACTCTGCTATTGGGGTCCTCTAGGATGTTATAAAATCCGTGACTGCTGTCCTCATGCTCATTTGTAGGGATGAAGCATTAAATTACTTTTTCTCTTATATACTGCATTTGGACTTGTATATTGTATTTTATTGTTAAGTGGCTTCTAGTTCTACATGGCTCTTTGCAGTGCCTAATGATCAGAGTAATTCCTTCTCTTCCTCCACCTGGGGTTCATTTTCTTGTTCGGTGTAATACAGTCTGTCCCCAGCCACATACACGTGAGCTGAGAATGTCAGTGCTGTAATTTTCCATCTTTCGTGTAATATGAGTTGATTTTTCAATTTGGAGCATCATATGTACATTCCAGAATCCTTCTACACATAATGCAAAGCAAACCTAAAGCTGTGGATTCTTCAAAGTACCATCTTAGTACCAAGGCAAGATTTGATTAGTCCCTGTAATGTGGATTCCTTCATCCTCCCCACTAACCCAAGGATCTGAGATAGAGAAAGGTGACCTCTTTACCATGTCCATGAAAAGTAAATTTCTTGCAGGGTGGAATTGTCAACCTCACAGTGAATCTCCATATTTGGAGGTCCAGAGACAAATTTTTGCCTGATCTGTATCCTTCACTGTCTAACTTAGGTGTAATTGCAGGGTAGAACTATCATTGGCATAGCTTGTGAGGTTAGGGAGCAAGCAACAAGTAGTCCCACCATGACAGGGTACCAGACTCAGTAGGTACTATAAGAATTAAAAGGAAGGTATCACTGGACGCATCTACTTGTGAAATGATTGTGATGCAATAAACTCTGCATATCATGCCAGAGTTTATTGCTCCTGGTCACCGCATTTACATGCGTGCCCAGGACTGCAGCACATTGAGCAAGATTGCAGGTAGGGGGCCTGGGGTATCAGCTTGCTGGCCCGGGACTGCTCCAGCCCAGCTCAGTGTTTGGCAGAGCAGTTGGCTGGTGCATGAGGGTGCTCCAGTGTGGGGCTAGTCAGCAGGCAGCCCCTGCACTGAAGCACCTTTGTGCCCCAGCCAGCCCCGTCGACATCTACATGTGCCTTGTTGTACAGTAAATAATGCTGCAGCAGGATAGTACTTGTATTTACAAGTACTAACGTATGGCAGCGTTTATTATTTTACTGCAACCTAATAAGGCTGCACGTGTAAGCGCAGCAACATTACTGCAGAGCTAGTCAGCTCAGCAGTAAATGTCTCATGTAGACATGCCCACTGAGTAAGATATGAAATAATGATTCCATCCAGTTTCCAGAACTTAACATACTCTTATCCTCAGGGAAAAGATTTATTTAAATTTAAAGCATTAACTTACAGTTTTTGAATGTTATAGTATCAAATTGATATTAGCCAATTTGGCTTTAATTTTTAGTACTTACTACTCATCATATTGAATTCATTTTCTAATCATATGGATTCAATGTGTCTTTCTATAGGAATCAGCTGTATTTCAGAATTTACCATTATACCATTTAAATAAAATTCTGCTAATGTTCACAGTCCAGTGTACTTGCATGCAATTGATTTGTTTACCACTTGTAAAATAAGAGACATTTGTAACAAATTTACATAAACATGTATTCAACAACAAAATGTTCTATAAATCAGATACGGCAGGCATAAGGAAAGCTTTCCCAGATGAATAAACATCTTGGTAAACTATCTGTTCATCTATAGATGATAGACATGAGAAAATATTTGTTTGAACATTTGTGTAGACTGCATGCCTTACTGATGAGCATGATGCTTTGAGTGCCATGTATATGACCAGAATTGAAATAAGACAAATAGAAATCTTTTGATGACATTATCATTCTCCTTCAAGTGATTGCTTATAAACAGGTATCTCATGGGTTGAGTTTGAAGAGATTTTGACCAAGAGTATCTATATGATGTACATGTATCGTATTGCTCCTCATGCTTCACATTGAAACAGTAGAGGAGAATGGGTCTACTGCAGAATCCCATGTATACAAGATTCTGTCAACCAGGGCATGGAAGGAGGACTGTGGAAATTATATGGCTAACACATCTCAAATAACTCCACTTCCTGTAAGATGAATAACTTATCTTTTTCCTCCTATTAATTGTCCATATGCCCTGTCTCAGAAGGTGACTCAGAAACCATGATCAGTTCACTGAGGTTCCAGCACTGTGCAAGGTTGCTAAGATGTGTTCTGAAAGCCTGTGCCAAATTATTGTTATGATGAGGTAGTGTTTGATGAGCTAGGCTTGTGGTTAAATAAATAAATGTAAGTGGTCAAATGTTTTGTTTTCACCATTCTTAGTATTCATAGAATATAGTTAAAAAAATAAGTCGGTTTGATAAGGCTGACTCCCAGGTTTTCGTAGCTTCATAGAAACACCTTTAAAGTATAACAGTTCTTGCTTCAGTAAAATTCATGGCATGACCTCATTATTCTTTGGGAATAACACTTCATAACATTTATAGGAAAGACTCTTTTATGCAGAGACAGTTTTTTATTGTTGTTATACATGTCTCCTTTTTTGAAAGTGGGTGGCCATAGGTTTCTTTTTTTCCTCTCTCTCGTTCTTTTTCCTCCTCTAATGTGTATTTCTCCTTTGTTTGTTGTCTTCAGGTACCAGATACACACAGGTCTTCAGCATTCGATTATAAGGCCTACCCAGCCTAACTGCTTACCTCTGGATAACATGACACTACCTCAGAAGCTGAAGGAGGTTGGCTACTCAACGCACATGGTTGGCAAGTGGCACTTGGGATTTTACCGTAAAGAATGCATGCCTACACAGAGAGGATTTGATTCCTTTTTTGGATCACTTTTGGGCAGTGGGGACTATTATACTCACTACAAGTGTGATAGCCCAGGGATATGTGGCTATGACCTGTATGAAAATGACAATGCAGCTTGGGATCATGACAATGGCATCTACTCAACACAGATGTACACACAAAAAGTACAACAGATTTTACAATCTCATAATCCCAAGAAGCCTATATTTTTATATATTGCTTATCAAGCTGTTCACTCCCCATTACAAGCACCAGGCAAGTATTTTGAAAATTACAGATCAATAAATAATATAAATAGGCGGAGATACGCCGCCATGCTGGCATGCTTGGATGAAGCTGTCCACAATGTGACCCTGGCTTTAAAGAGATATGGTTACTATGACAATAGTATTATCATTTACTCTTCAGATAATGGTGGGCAGCCAATGGCTGGAGGAAGTAATTGGCCCCTCAGAGGAAGCAAAGGGACGTATTGGGAAGGAGGAATCCGTGCTGTTGGTTTTGTTCATAGCCCGCTTCTGAAAAACAAGGGGTCTGTGTGCAAGGAGCTCGTGCACATAACAGACTGGTTCCCTACCCTGATCACCTTGGCAGAAGGACAGATCGATGAGGATATCCAGTTGGACGGCTATGATATATGGGAGACCATTAGTGAAGGTAGGCGTTCCCCAAGGGTGGATATCTTACACAACATTGATCCTATTTACACCAAAGCCAAGAATGGCTCCTGGACAGCAGGCTTTGGGATTTGGAACACAGCAATTCAATCAGCCATTAGAGTAAACCATTGGAAACTACTGACAGGAAATCCAGGATACAGTGACTGGGTCCCTCCTCAGGCTTTTAGCAATGCTGGTCCCAATCGCTGGCATAATGAACGGGTTTCTTGGTCAGCTGGGAAAACAGTGTGGCTTTTTAACATAACTGCTGACCCATATGAAAGAGTGGATCTTTCTGAAAAATATCCTGAGGTAGTAAAGTATTTGTTGTGGAGACTTTCACAGTTCAATAAGACTGCAGTTCCCGTTCGATATCCACCTAAAGACCCTCAGAGTAATCCTAAGCTCAATGGAGGTGTTTGGGGCCCATGGTTTAAGGACGATGAGAAGAAAAAGAAACCAGGGAAAAATAAAAAGGGAGAAAATAAACAAAAGAAGAAGAAAAACAAAAAAAAATCAAATCAGAAAAAAGGGCAGTCCTTAAATTGCCACTCCTGGCTTGCTGGTGGAGAGGCTTGACTACTGTCTTTGCTCAAACCTAAGTCTGGCTGTTCTTTGTTGAGCTTCTGACATCCCACCAAAGTACAAATGCCAGATGTGCACTATGAGTGAAAGCTCTCCTCTTCTGATTTCTTTTCACATTTCACTAGCACAAGTTATCTTGACACTGTACCTGGAGAATATATAAACACCCACATAAAAAAACTTTCTTCTCTCCATTACTAATAGTGTTTATCTTTCACAGCTACATTCCAGATAACAATGGAAATGACTCTCAACTTCAGTAATTCCATAGTTGAAGCACACATAATGGAATAATTCCATGACTGAACTACTAAATATCTCAGTAGTGGTATGGAAAGGTTAATGACAGATTTTTCTCAAGCTGATAAACATCATTTATATGGAAAAATAAAAAAAAGGCCCTGACAATCAGTGAAGTTTACAGTGGGTTGTAATCATCGAGCTGTGAATTTCTTATGGAGCGCAGCAGAAGATTAAGCTACCAGAATAACCCAAATATTGGAGGAGAACAAGCTGCTTTAAATTGCATTATTCTGTTCTACATAAATGGAATATTTTTTTTCTTCCTTCATTGTGCTAGGCTATACTTCTTTCTGGTGAAATCAAAATGCTGGTATCCAAATACACATGAAAAAACTAGCATGTGCCTTATATTACGTACCAAAGGATTAGACAGATATGGAGTCTTTAAGCACACCACCAAAATGAATGTAATGTTTAAATACTTAAATATAATTATCCTGCAGTACCTAAAAATAATTTATTTTTACAGCACAAGTTAGTTAATTCATTCATATTGAAACATTTACCAGTGGGTGATGCAAGTCGCCCTTTTTTGTTTTATTTTAGCGCTGTCACTAGAAGAGTTTTATTTAGCTAATGTATCCAAATCTGCAGAGTACTGTAAAACCAGAAAATACTGTAGACACTGCTAGAATGCAAAAGACGAATGATTCGGGTACATCTTTTTTCTTTATGTATTTGCCTCCAGTTATTTTGAATGTATCAAAGTGATTATTTTACTTAGTAGTCACTTGGAGTATGTTGTTCAGTTTCTTTATAGAAGCTAGACCACCTATATGTGTTTTTTGGGAGGGAAAGTCTACTTTAAACTTTTTTTATTTATGTATCTATTAAAATAGTTTATTTTTATGGCATTCATAAAAGTAGTTGATCTCTCTTTTGCACCAAAGAACTTAACTCACCTCTTTACTTGTGAAAAAAATCTTGCAAGGGTTCTTTTTTTTATGAAGGCACGATTTTATTTCATTTTTGAGATAAGATTCCTCTGTCAACAAGTTACAAAGTGCTGGGCACTAATAAATCTTTGTCCTTGTTTCAAGGATGCTAAAGAAAAATTCTCAAGTGCCTGGGTGGACACTTACAAGACATTCTGATTTCTTTACTCTTGTTGTTTAGCTGTAATCATATAATTCAATGCAAACCTGTACTTTAACATAAATCATGCCAAGTGAAATTAAGGACAGCTGATACATGTGCTACATGGCCATTACTCTGGTGAAACTTAAAATAATTCATCATTTCTAGCATTTGAAACACATGGCCTGACTCAAGCATTTCAATGTAAATGCTAGTGTAAATCCACTGTAGTCAAAAGAACATTGTAAAATCAGTGCCAGCTGAGATCAGAATCCAGTTCAGCATACCAGTAAAAGTGTATTCTATTTTTGGATGATAAGATTAATACTAACATACTCTCACAAAAATCAGTAGATTAGAAATTTGCATAAATGTGTCAAAATTAAAGCATCATCAAACAGCTCTCAGGCACAAGAGTGATCTCATCTCATTTTGAAGTTTAGTTAGGACAAATCTTAGGAGAGAAGATAACATGCACATATAGGGAATATATATTTTTCAATAGGTTTCCATAACCTTTTTTTAGGTGTATATTTAAGTGTCCATGTCAGATTTTCAATATTGTTCCTGTTCTCTTTTTCAAGGTATACAGGCCTAAAAAAGAATAATGCATCTGACACTGCCTACCATAATATCAAATAGAAATGCAGAAAGTCAAGACATTAATCTTTTTCATTAATCTCTTGTGGCACCCTTAGGAGAACTACTAATAACACCTTAAGATTTAACACTGGTAAGGAAAAGATCTCAAATATATATCCTCATTTCTTCTCTAAAAATTAAATTATTTTCTACCAAAGAGAAAGTACAATATTTGCATAGAATTACATTTTTAAATACATGCTACATTGTGGGTGTGTCTACACATGCATTTACTGCGCAGTAAGTGGCTTTTATGCTGGCATCTACATGTACAGACTTTACAGTGCAGTAATGCTGTGTGTGGACTAACTTGGAACTAAAGTTAGTCCCAAGTCAGTCCACACAAATAAGGTTACTGTGCAGTAAGGCATCTACACATGCCTTACTGTGCAGTAACTACTTAGGAGCTTGAAAATGTATTCCCAAGTCATCTAAGTTGACTTCATGCAGGTAGCAAATTTACTCCCAAGTCAGCATAAGTCACCATAGTTACTACACAGTACAGGCACACACATGTAGATGCACACCCATACTGTGTAGTAACTTTCAATTACTGTACAGTAACAAGTTACTTAGGTTACTGTGCAGTAACAGTGCACGTGTAGATATGTCCAGTTATAGTCAAGTTTTAATGCAAGGATAACTTATTATGTGTCAAGAATCAGACTTTGATTTAACAAATTGTTCTTTAATCTGAATTCCTTAAAACACTCCCTGCTTCTGCAATAAAATTTTCAATCTGTTTGTTACATTTCCAATAATCACAGGTTCCTTCTGTGAAAGATTGTCATAATAAAATCTTTAAATCTTTTGAATATTAACCAAAGACATTTTAAACCTAATGAATAGAGGGTTTTCAGCTTGCTTTTGAAATGTACTGAATTAAAAAAAATATATCAGTACTAGGTCCATTCTGCAAAGAGATACATGATCTCAGAGACTGGTAATGGAATATGTGGCATTTCAACTCTTGGTCACTGGTTCAGGTAAAAAAACAACACATTTTTCATGCTAAAGAGTGTCTTATGAGGACAAAATTAATTCCCCCACCTTTTGAAAAGACAGTGTGAGGAAGCTTGCTTTGTCTGTTCTCTGGATAAATAAAAGCTTCCTATTCTGATGGTTGCCATTATACTACCTTTTAGTAAGCAGTGAATTTGCAAATTATAAAAAGATAGAATAGCATCCCTTGGACACACACAGCTTATTTAAAAGAAAAAAATTGCTATGTTACACATATATAATAATCTCTTTCCTGACATTTTTTGAGCATGCACTTCATTTTTATTTTATTTGTATGTCATTCTTCAGTGGATGTTTTTTCTACAGAAAATCAAATATTATTTATATTTTGCTAGTACTCCATTATTTATTTTCCTGGTTTCTGAGGCAGAAGACATGTTACCACGAAGAGGATCATGAGATCTACTTCTGCACTGAGAGAACTCAGGCCTCACAAGAGCCTGTCCCCATTCAGCACAGTGCATAAACACATGCTTAACCTTATTTCAATGGAACTCAAGCACATGCTTAACCACTTTCAAGAACTGGACTTTATGAAGTAAAGGGTGGGTCAACAAGCAAAAAAGCAAGCTTTTTCTTTTTGTACTTCATACTGCTTTTCACATCTGCAAAGACAATAATAACATGTCAGTAGGGCCAGAACAACAACATAAGGATGAAGGAAACACTTGATTTTGAATGAAGGTGCTAGCCTAGCTATATTCTAGCTGCATGTACAAGTGGAATTCCATTTATTCCAGTTACAATCTGGAAGACAGTTGCTAAATGTTAGCTTGCCACCAAAGTAATACAGGTCATTAATTATCTTTGTTGTCCTTTTCCACAAAGGATGCAAGATAAGGACCTAAAATGTCACACTGACATATTCTGAAAAGACTATTTAAAATACATATAGTTAAGAAACCTTGGTGTCTCTGTACAAGTCACGTATTTAATCATTTTAAATTACTGCAAAACTTGGAGGAACATATGCAGTGTTTGTTGCTGTTCTCTAGGCTTGCTTAAAAGATCATTTATGGCAATTACTTGACAAGACCACATGATTCATTTTCTAAACGTACTCTTGCTTCTGTAAGTTAAAACAGCTAACACATAGTTGCACACAAAGGAAAGTCAAGGGTTCTTAAATGCATGAATATTTTTCCATTGCAAGTATTCAAAGGGCAATTTTGAAAAAAATAGAAATAGAAACACAATGTGGTGCCTTTACTGAGGATTGCTATCATATTGTGTAGAATAATTCGTTTTTTTAAACTAACCGCACTTTTTTTAAACTGGGCACCGCACTTCAAGAGGGATGCGGATAACCTGGAGAGGGTCCAGAGAAGGGCCACTCTTATGGTTAAGGGCTTGGAGACCAAGGCCTACGAGGAGAGACTAGAGAACCTGGACCTTTTCAGCCTCCGCAAGAGAAGGTTGAGAGGCGACCTTGTGGCTGCCTATAAGTTCATCACGGGGGCACAGAAGGGAATTGGTGAGGTTTTATTCACCAAGGCGCCCCCGGGGGTTACAAGAAATAATGGTCACAAGCTAGCAGAGAGCAGATTTAGACTAGACATTAGGAAGAACTTCTTCACAGTTAGAGTGGCCAGGGTCTGGAACGGGCTCCCAAGGGAGGTGGTGCTCTCCCCTATCCTGGGGGTCTTCAAGAGGAGGTTGGATATGCATCTAGCTGGGGTCATCTAAACCCAGCCCTCTTTCCTGCCTATGCGGGGGGTTTGACTCGATGATCTATTGAGGTCCCTTCCGACCCTAACATCTATGAATCTATGAATCTATGAACCACAAAAAAAGCCACCTTCTGTGTGTTTGACCTGAAATTCATTTAAGCACTTTAAACCTTTTCTGATTAAGGCACTTTTTACAAATGATTTTCTGAAGGGCCAAAATCCAAGTTTTTATTTACTGAAGTCCTTCCAACTAGTGACTGGCCATGAGCGAGGGTCATTCCTAACAGTGTGGGGAGGGATACTGGGAAAGGTCTTAAAAATATACTATTTTATGGGAAGACAGAAATGATGCATTTGAAACACTTTAGAACTCACACTTCACTCTCAAGAGTGATTGCCACTTCATATTCAGGTGTGGAAAAGGATGAAAGAAAGATGCACGTGGTTGCACAGCCAACATCTGTTTTTCCTAACTAATACACATCTACTAATATAACATTGTCATTAAGCAGAGTGGATTACATCTTGAAATTTATGGGGGTGACCATTCCTTTCATTCGAGATAAATGGCAAGAGGCAGTTAAGCTTCAATTTGGAATAGCCAAAATCATAAGAACTGCCCAAAACATAAAGCATGTGTCAGTTAGCTCAGAAACCAAATTACATAGGTAGCTTCACTGAGTATAGTTGGAAAAAAAGTGTGCACACCTAGGAGCAGAATCAGAGAACAGGTAGCTAGAAATAGCCAATCAAAGTCAACCAGACAACAAAACATGTCCCTGTGAGAAAGTGAAGAGAGGGCACAGTACTGATTGGGAAGATGCTTGAGACAAAGAAAATGCCATCTGCTGTGTGATTCCTAAAGTATTTGGAGAAACAGAGTTTTGTGTACTACTTGGTAAATAGAACTATCTCAAAGAAATATATGACCGCCATCATTTTCTCCTGCTACTGAAAACAACCCACACAGTCCTGAATATATTATGTGTGAATTGTGAACTGATTATCTACTGGCTGTTACAATCCTTGTTGAATATGTTCTTATTTTGATGGCACCTCTTGCTCATATTCATTGACCCCAGTTTTTGTGTCAGTAACAGATTTCATCACATTTTACTTCATTTCCTTCCAAAGTATTAATGGAGTGAACATGCTTCTGCTAAAGAACTTGGTCATGCTGTTCTTTTTATCCTTCCCAAACTACTTAAATTTCTCAAGCAATCTCAGTTAATAAGTCCAACGCATTTCTTATAAGCAGGAGCAGCTGAAAATAACACCTACATGTTTCCATCACCCTGCTGTGGAAGGAAGGAATCAATAAAAATACACTTATCTTGGAAGCCATAGAGGATGCTATGAATTCTAACTTCCATGAGAAAATATCTGGGGAAGCATGGTGGGGAGAGTGGCCATGAATGTCCTGAACTTCATGGACCCATGAGGGAACTAGGTTCCAACCCCACAGAACTCCAGTTGGCTACGTGTCTTTTCTCCTTTTGTCTTTCTTCCTTGGGAGTTGTACTATCACTGGATATTTACCTTGTCTCTGAAATTAGAAGCCACAGTGTTAATGCCACTTCCTACACTGTTAACAAACATGCTGGAAAATCCTCTTGCATTTGAGCCATGCAAACAGTATGACCAGTTCCCACCTCTGCTTGTCTCCCACGTAACCAGATTCCCAAGAACGGAGGACATCCTAAGTTGACTTGAATACCACCACCTTTACAAGGTGATGGAAAGTCTTCCATATGCTCTGAAAAGCTACAAATTAAGTTATAACTATGGAACAGCAGAACTCTGCTTGTGTTTAGTTTCTCAGCATGCCCAATCAGCAATGGATATTTCTATTATAATGAGTAGGCTCAGATTGAGCAGGCTTATGCAGTTTCTATACCTTATTTCCAGCCACTGTGATTCATTCTATGTTACTAAACATACTAATTGATCTAAGTCAATGGAAGTTTTTCTGTACTACAGGCACTCCTCAGACTTACAACACAATTGGTTCCTGAAAACCACATCTTAAGTCAAAACATCATAACTCAGAACCAGTTTTCCCATAGGAGCAATGTTATAAATGGGGGGTTGGCTCCTTTTTGACACTGAATACAGCTGCGTCCAGCTGGTAAGTCTGTTGTGGTTGAAGGGGAGGAGGCAGGAAAGGGGCATGGGGGTGCAGATCAATGCCCCTGCAGTGAGGGAGGGGCAGGCGCTAGGACAGGGGCTGGGGTAAGTGCTGCCCAGCTAAGGCAGGAGGGGGCACGGGATAGAGCCGCAACCTGTCTGGGGGTGTGGGGAGGGGAATGTGGCTCCCACCACTGTGCACTGCTTATCCAAGAGCTGCTTGTCTGGCGACTCATCTGGCAGCTTCTGCCACTGGTCCCACTGCTCGTCCAAGAGGACATGGAGGGGCATGTGCCCCCAGATCTGTGCAGGGTAGGTGGGGCTGCACCAGGCTTTGCTCTAGGCAGGAGGTGAGGGCAGTAGGGGGCTACAGCAAATTTTCGGGTGGCTGCAGCCCTCCCCATACCCTCTGTTCTGCCGCCCACCCCGCCCCAATCCAGGGGCACATGGCCCCCCCCATGCCCTCCTGCCACTTGCCCAGCTGGGTGGGGGGGGTATGGGATGGAGCTGTGGATCATCCAGGTGGCACGGGCGTGGGGGTTACTCCCGCTGCTGCACATCACTCATCTGGAGGAAGCACAGCAGCTCTGTCCCATAACCAGCCTGCCCTGGCTGGGCAAGTGGCAGCAGGGCATAGCCCGTGTTCCTAGCACCGCCACCACCACCCACCCAGAGCTCATCCTGGTGCAGCCCTGGCCCCGCCTGCCCCACACAGTTCCAGGGACACACGCCTCCCCATGCCCACTCTGAGCAGTGGCAGGAGTAGA
>NW_005842524.1:567935-589142 GCF_000455745.1 Alligator sinensis
GAATCCCTCCTTCTCTGTGGGGGGGTTGATCTGACCCCCATGCCCCTTTCTTCCTCCCTCCCCTTCCACCACAGCAGACTTACCAGCTGGATGCAGCTGTATCCAGCATCATGAAATCAAAACCCACGTTAGAACCTCGAAACAGGGTGTCAATTTATGAAGGTCGTAAGTGCCATTCGTCGTAACTCAAAGCCATAAGTCGAGGACTGCCTGTATTGACTTCAGTGGTTCCAGGATTTCACGTTCTTTCCCTTTCCTTCTGCTGTGTTTCAGCTTTAACCCTTTGGAGTCCTAAATGTCCTTAGTCAGGGACAGATCTACAGGGGGCACAGTAGCACAATCACATACTCCTTTCAGACCATACTATGGGAGCAGCAGCTGAAGACTTCTTTTAATTCCCTGAAGCAGATAAGAGCCCCCCACCTTCTCAGCAACCCCTTCCTTTCGCTTCTATGTTCAGAGACATCTCCCCCACTTCTCCCATTCCCCACAGGAGTGCAGCTGAACTCCTGCCATGCTGTATATGGACTGTATGGAAAGCTGAGCTCAGCTGGAGATAACAGCAGAAGCAAGGGTAGACAGGTTCTCCATCTCTGCCCAGACCCTCTTGGGTGTTCCCTGCCAGTCCAGGAGCAGGTTCAGGGAGGGGGAACCTACCCACCACTGCTGCTGTCTGTCCTGTGCAGCCACTTCCTGCAGCCTCAGCTGGATGGGGGGAAGGAGTTGCCAGGACAGGATAGGGCTCCCAGTCCTGTACCCAGAGGCATAAATAGAAAGGGCATGAAGGGAATGGGAGGGAAGGAGAGGTGCTGCTGAGTACAGGGAGGAAGGGAAGGGGTGCTGAGAATGAGGGAAGGAAAGGGATTCTTACCTGATTCAGGGATTAAAAAATAGTCTGCAGCTGCTAGTCCCATAGGATCTGCCCACCCCAGTAGGGGGAAGCTAGGAACAGGCAGTAAAGTCACTCCTGCAGCACCAGTTCCTGCTCTTAGACCCCTTCTTTAAAATCCTAGAACTGCCTATATCCTTAGCATCCCTTCTATCAGCCTCTGTGCTTTCTTAAAGAAATTCAAGCAAGTGTTTTCCAAATCTTATAAAATTATTTTCTAGTATCCATTAATAAATTAGAACTTTCTGGTTGTTCTCATGTTCCTGTCTGTGTTTGCAGTATTGTCATATTGCAAAGACAAGGAGGCTTATCAGGCTACATTATTCTTTACTACCTTTTTTTTGTCATAACCCAAAGGTATGATTTTGTGTGTGCTTCAGCACCAGAATTATCCCCGCCAGGTTGCAGCTTTATTGCACGGTGGAGTTTTCTGCTGAGGAGGAAAACTCCGGTGCAGGGACAAGTTTCCCGCCTATTTGCAGCTTCTTTTGCAGAGTGCATTGCTCAAGTTGCAAGAGAAATGCATGGTGCAAAAGAGTTCCCGCCACCCGCATGCAAATTTGTATCCCGCTATTGGCTAGTTCTAAATTATTCCCACGTGGCGGCTAGTGATTGGCCTGTTAGCCGTATAAGAGGCTTGAGCGGTTTCCACCCAAGCTGAAGAGGATTCCACATCCATCTCGTGGGGACTCTGGGTACACGGCAGGGAAGTAAAGACCCCTGTGTGAGATTCAGAGGAGCTTGGCGACTTGATCCATCGCCCACCTCTTCCCATCTTCGAGCGATAAAAATTATAAGACGTATCTATGAGTCCGATTTTAGTGGCGCGCTCACCCAGAGCATCCGGAGCTCTGTTTCCGTGGAGCCTAGCAATCTCCACATGACCGTTCGTGTTGTCTTTGTCTGTAACCGCAACTCAAGCAAGTTTTCCAGCCTACACCACGACCATCTCTGGTGTAAGTAAACAATCTTTAAAACTACTGCTACGAGTCTGTGCCTAATTCTAGCTTGTCGTGCCCTCTCTCCGACCCCGCGTGCCCGGGCTGCTGGCCACAGCCCGCGTGCAGCACGAAAAAGGGCCCGGCTCGCACCCGGCCCGCACATTTTTGATTCCTTTTAAGTGTTTTGCTAGCTGCTGTCAGGTGCATCCTCATTTCCAAGGTTTTAAGCATGCAGTATCTGATTATCAATAGCAGTAGCAGCAGCTGCTCTTAATAAATGATAAATAGTAATTAATGCTTTTGTAATGCCAAATGTGCCTTTATACCCTGGTGTCAATAGACAAAGACTCAGTATAAATGGAAAATATTAACAGGGTGCATCTACACATCCAAATAATCCAGGAGCAGTTCATTCTTGAGTAAACTACTCTAGAGTAAACTCTCCTGCTTACATGTCTACACATGCAGGGATGTGGGAGTATATTTACTGCTTCTACCTGTAGGCTCCCCCTAGGTGCTAGCCCAGGGGCCAGCTGTCTCCTGGTGGGGTCTGGAACGTTGCTCCCTGCCCCTGGGAGCGGCCTGCTGCTGGGACAGGCTCTACCACCGGAGCCCAGGTGGAGACCATGTCCCCTTGCCCCGGCAGCAGGGACAGCCCCAGCCCCTGCTTCATGATTGTGTGTCCCAGGCTGGGAGATCCTTATCTCCCAGTGCCAGCTCTGCAGTTTCAGGTCCTTGTATATAAAGGATGACAACGCACTGTGCAGAATTGAATAATATGAAAATCACTGAAATGAAAACTAATTGAAAACATTTTTGATACATTTTTAAAACTCAGCTTGCAAGCTTCCTTTGGGTGTTTGCTCCAACAGTTAATCATCATTATTGTTAAAAAATGCCTTATTTCTAACATCAGCTTGCAATTATTGATTGTTGTTATGTCCACTAAATTAAAGAGCTTCTCTGTACATGGTATTTTTTCTCAGCAAAAATATTTCTGCTCTGTAATTCAGTCATCTATCCTTTTTTTAAAAGCTGAACAGCATTAGTACTTTAACTCCCTTGCCGTCAGGCATTTTGTATAGCCCTTGAATAATTTTTATATACCCTCTCCAAGTTCTTAATGCCATTTTTAAAATGCAGACACCAGATCTAAATGCAGCATTTCATTCTCCAATACCATGGCCAGAAGTAAAATCAGCTTCCTAGTCCTGCTCATTACTTTTCTATTTATAAATCCAAGGATAGCATTAGCACTTTTAGCCACAGCATCACACAGGGAGCTTATGTTGAGCTACTTATCCACTATAATTTTCAGGAAATAGTCCTTCATTCCATAGGTACAACTTGCATCTAGCTGTATTAAAATGTGTTTTATTTGTATGGGCCCATATGGACCTTTTTCTCATCTCATTGGATGCATCTACACGTTCATTGATGCCCGTTAGGTCTGCACATTTAGTTTAGTACTAGCTTAATAAAGTAGTAACTAAATACACAGTAACTCGAGTTACTTTGCAGTAGTGCCAGCACATGGTATTTTCATGACACTTACTGCACATTAGCCTAATAATACTGCACAGTAGGCTATTAACATGGTTTTAAACTACCACACTACTCCGCAGTGTTCTTAGGCTAATGTGCAGTAAGCATCTTGTGTAGACGCACCTGTTCTTTACCACTCTGCCAATCTTTGTCACTGAAAATATTTATTAGTAATTATTCTAGATTCAATTTTAAAGTTGTTGAATAGTGTTGGGGCTTACACCCTGGGTGGAGGAACCGTATTAGAAACACTGTCATTCAGTGATGATTCCCCATTGACAACTATTTTTGAGCCCTGCCAGTTAGTTAGCTTTTAATGCATTTAGTGTGTGCCTTGCTAATATTATAGTGCTACATTTTAATCAGTGTTTTGTGCTATACTACCATACCCTGTTGAAATCTGCCCTGAGCATTGAGGCTTGAGTTCAAGAGAAGACTAGGAAGCCCTTACCTGGTGTGAATGGATCTGGAGATGTATTGCTCAAACTGTGAGAGTTAACTGACAGCACTGAGCTTACAGCATCCCCTGCTGCTTGAGTCTTGAAATGCCATTGGCATCAGTGATCTCAGCTGTACAAGAGACCTGTCAGGCACCCTTCTTTAGAGGTAAGTAGCCAAGGGGATGACAGATTTGTTGGGTGTCATCTTTTGCTGTTGTTTATGTGAGATAATCCCTTACCCTGGTGCCAGCTACATATATGTCAGTAGTATCTGCTGTCATTCAAAAGACAAACAAAATCTTATTTGAAATAAAGAGTTTGGTATTTCATGATATAGCAGTTCTGTTCATTGCCCTTGCACCAGGAAAGACCTAGAAATCACTGTGAGGAAAAATTAAATGGCTGTAAAAGAAAATAAGTCCCCAGTTATATCTTATATAGCCATTCAGATTTGCTTAAGAATCCCGTGGGACAAAGCCTCAGGTAATAAATGAAAACCTGAAGGCCTGATTGCAGCTCTTCAGGAGTACGGTTGGCAGAATCGAGCTCTTTTGCTGTTGCTCTTTACCTAAGAATTCCAGGATATGGTCCAAAATGTATTGATTTCAGCAGTGAACAGTGCCAGAGCAGATTTAAATACAGCTCTTGTAGCAGTTTAGATAATTGGAGTGTTTCAGTGGGTATGCTTTCCCAAGAGAGCTTGTTAAACAGTGTAAGATGAGATGCCAATGTCATAAAATAGCTTTTCCAAGTAGTTCTTTGTTTTTAATTATATGGACAAATGAGGGCTCCAGTTTTTCTATGCTTATTGTGAATATGACCTGTAGATTTATAATAAATTCATGGTGATATTCTTGCCAGTATGATGCACCCCCAAAAAGCCCCCTGTCTCCTTCAAATGCTATCATAGTATAAGTGACTACTTGTTTCTTTCTTTGCTTTCTTATCATGCTCACTGTGGTAAAGTCTGAACATTTTAAACCTTTACTGAATTGCAGTACTTTGAGGCGGGGAAAAAATCGTAGTTCGCCATCTATAAAATGGTAGCATGGCATAGGTGGTTTGATCACAAAGCAAGTTAGGGGCAGAACTGGGCAAAGACTGATGTCCTGAGTCCCAGCCCAGTGTTTTAACCATACAACAACTTTCTCAAACATTTCACCCATTTAATGTGTGCTCTGCTGATCCTGAAGAGTGTTTTTGTAATCAGTGTTGTTCTACTGTAGCCTGTTACTTGTTGCTTGCACTGCTCTCTGGAGCTTGAGGATGGAGCTCAAGAGAAGTCTCTGAAGCCATAATCCTGGTCTGGATGGACCAGAGAGTATTGCTTGTATTATGAAAGCACTGACAACTACAAATATTCACTTTTATGGTGTGAAGAGCATAGTAGGAATCCACATCATAATATGTATCATTTCTTTGTATACAAAGCTAACGTAGCCCCCCTCCTTTCTAAAGGAGAGATATGGACTGTCATAAAGTTTAACGTGCGAGCGCCTTTTCAAAAATGTTCCCTGGTGTTTTCACTGAAGTCAAAGGTAAAAATCATGCATAATTTGAATGGGAACACAGGCCAAAATTAGGTGGTTAGATTATAACTTAAATACTGAAACTGTTTTTTTCTAAAAATAAGGGAAAATGTTGTCCAAAAATAATGTTTCATTCAAAATTAATGAAAACTAATAATAAATTAACATTTACAATGAAAATTATCAAAATTTGTCTTTGAAACAAAATGTGGAACATGTTGAGCAGCTCAGTTTGAAATGTTGGTCTTGTCTTCTTTGCATAAATCTTGTGACAGCTTTCATAAAACAGTAAGAGTGGATTGCAGTCTCCAAGACTTGGACATCACTGCTCAAAGGCATTCATGGTATTACTAAAAGAAGTACCAAAACCACTGACTTTGTAATTAGCATTGTACACAACTTTGTGATCTACTTATTGGCATGAGCAGACACTTCTTGAAGATGAATATAACTGCAGTCAATGATAGCCTCACAGTGCATTTATTACTGGAAAAGGGTAAGGGGGCATATGGGCAAATCTCACTGCTGCTGTTGGTGTTGATATCACCATACAATGTCCTATCCTACCATGGCAAAAATAACTTTTCTGAGTTACTCCACAGAGGTCCTCCTCACATGTGAAGAGCCACATATAAGGGCTGTCTAGAGAAGTGTGCCAAGAAATAGCAAGTCACCCAGCCAGTAAAATAACTCTGTTACACGAGGATGGCAGTCTTGTTCTATTTGAAAGAAACACAGAAAAACTGATTAGATTTTGTATAGCAAAATGTATAGTACCATATGTCCAAAAAGTCCCACTTTCCACTGAAATTTGTAATTGATACATACTTTATCTCTGTTAAGTACAGTATGGTCATTTTCCAGTCTCCCCCCTACCATCCCCACTTTTGGATTACATACACTGTAATTGTTCATTCTCTTAATTTGCAACTTTATTTTTTAATATTATCCTCAAAAGCCAGAATGCTGCTCATAATTCAGGATTTGGTCTGACTCACTAGAAGTGTTGTTTTTTAAACATTACAGAGCTTGGTTCACTCATCTGTACTACATAACATCATAAACAGATTACCTCACACTGCCAGATTAAAGATAAAATCTGTGCACTAGGTAACTAGCTGAAGCACAGACTTTTCCTAAATGACACAATCTGATCCTAAAATGTCTTCTTTTGGTCATCCGTTTCAAAGAGAAAGACAAAAGGATTCTTGGCTGCAATTAAAATATCTTATGATTACATTTAATTTTGGCTTTTCTAACCCTCTGTGCACTTTGGAAACATTGCGTAAAGGGTGGCAGGGGGGGAATCTTTTTGATAGTTTGGAGTATAAGACGTGTATCCAATTAGTTCTCAAGTTGATGAGCTCTGAATTTATTTCTTAAACAGAAATCTCCATTAGCAACATCAGGCAGTCTGAGTAAATGTCAAAATAGACTGAGTGAGCTCCTCACCCTAGCTCTGGTCCCTTCATGCTAGTTAAGAGGCCCATAGCATCTTAAATGGCCTTCAAAGCTTCTTATCAGTTGGGGGATAATTCCCAGGCATAAGGACTGCAGAAGATAGCAGTAAAGGTGTCAAGATTCACAAGCCCTGATACTGGAACAGGAAGTGGGAGAAGCATTCCAGAGCTTGTGAGGACCTCTGGGATAGGAACTGGGAAGAACAGGGATAGGGCTGTAGCATACAATGCTGCATTGCGTCCGGGCAGTGCTGCAGCCTATGGGATGGTCTGAGAAGTCTCTCATATATTAATCCAGTCCCTAGGCCTAACTTATCTTGGTTCTCGCTTCATCCCCCAAGAATAACCTAGCAGTGGAAAGATTCTAGGTGCACCCTGTTCTTTTTGGGCTGAAAAGTTTGTTTTGTGCCTCTTCATAGACTCATAGAAGATAAGGCCAGAAGGGACCACTGTGATCACTTGATCTGACTTCTTGTACAGGTACTCCTCACTTAACGACCTACCTGTTTAACGACCGTGTGGACTTACGACCAGCAAGAACTGTTCGTAAGTACGAGAACTTTGGTCGTGGAAACGGCAGCGCGGCGTCTCAAGCCAAGGCACGCAGTATGAAGGGGCGGCTCCTCGCTTATCGACCAATTCACTTAACGACCTAGTCGCAGGAACGGAACTCGGTCGTTAAGTGAGGAGTGCCTGTATATAACACAGGCCATTCGACTTTCCCAAGTTAATTCCTGCTTGAACTAGGGAAGAGCCTTTAGAAATGCAATCTTGACTTCAACATTATGGCCAGGTAGAGACATTGCACTTTTACCAGTATGTGGTCAGAAACCAGTCTATACCTGTAACAGAACAGAAGTTGGTGCACACAGAATGGTTTAAAAATGATGGAACCCACTATAAGATTTGCCCCCCACCACCCAAAGGCGAATATGTATTCTGTTTGCTACCAATCTAAACTACGCCACTTATGGAAAAAAACATGTAACTTAGGTGGATTCTGCTTACACTATTGAAACTGCTTATACCGTTGCTTGTTGGATTATTATCAGATTTCTGTTCCCCATGCAGGTATTTATGCACTGCAGTCGAGCTTTCAACTATAGCCACAAGTGCTGTCATTAAGCTTATTCACTAACCAAGAACTTCTTGCCTAGGTAAAGGATTTTAAGGATTAAGCCCTTTATTTGTAATAAAGTTTGAGCCTGACTTGATGACTGTAAAATGCTTTGTTATTTCTTTTGAGGAAAAAAATAAGTTATTTCTTATTGAAATGATGAGATTAGAGGTAGGTATTCCCTGTCACTGTGTGGCTCTTTGGTTTGATTGTGCTGAGGACCCACAAGGATGAATTTTTTTCTCTTGTGTCATGGTTCATCTGGGAATAGTGACCTTGCTCTCATTCATGGCTAACAAGCCTGCCTCATCAACTATAGTTTTTTTTGTTTTGCCCTGTCTACCCATTCTGTCTGACTTCTAGTGCTGTCTTAATTTGCATCATCTGTATTGCAGAGTTACAATTTCTATTTTTATAACTAAAAAAGAAAAGAAAATAGACTCAGTTACACTTCTTGGCTTATTTTCCAACCCCCCAGAGATTTTTGGCCCCTGCTTGTTATTTAAAAGTCCTGGAGGGAGCAGAGGATTTTTGTCTCTGCCAAGTTGTCTTCTTGGATGGAGCCCAAGTTGTATCGGTAGCTGTACAATATGAAGATTAGTCAGTGAATATGAGTTTAGTAAACATCATTAACTGATATACAAAGAAGTTTACAGTATGCACATAGACAGCTTCAGGTTTTTTTTCCTAACAGAAATACTGTAAAAAGCAGGTGAAGTCCAAATCCAAATCCCATAACACATGATGCTTTTCTTCTCATTAACTTCACCTGTTTGATACTTAGGTGTCATCAAAAATCATTAAGAAACTTCTATGGGAGTAGACAGAAATGACATTTGTCAGGTGCTCAGCCCCTCGAAAGCACTTGAAAGCCATGCCCAAACAGAAGAACTCGCCAATCACATGACAAAATAACCCTCACTCTATGAGGGTTCAAATGAAGTCACTCCTAAGTGAAGCAACTTGATTTCTGTCTGCTGCAGCAGCAGCACAGTGAGCTGCAGCTGTTCTCTCTGGATGGGAGGGGAGAAGGCAGGGGAGAGAGATCTTCTGCCTCAACTGCCCCACCTCAGGGGGACTCCAATCTACCTGCCCCCCACCCCACTCCAGTGAGGCTGAGAAAATCCCACAAGGCCTCCCTCCCTCCCTTGCCTTCTCACCCCTCCCATTCAGAGAAAGCAATGAAGCAGGGGAAGGATGGGCAGAGCCAAGGGAAGATGCAGCCTCTCTCCCTGGATCATCTCCAAATTGGAGCCAATCCTCTACCCTCCTGATCCAACAGCTAACATCTGTTGGATCAGAGGGATTAGTCTAACTCGTGGGAATTTCTGTGAATCACCATGAGTTAGACCCAGGAGCTGCACTTCTGTCTGTGCCCTCTGTGTCATCCAGCCACAATCCAACGAGCTGCACTGCTCATGACAGAGAAATCGATAAGTCTGAGCCCCTCTCACTTTCTTTTGGGATGGATCTCACACAGTCCTCCATCTTATTGAAAGTGTTTTCAGAATGATCTACATGACACTGGCCAAAGCACAGGTTCATAACCATTACCAATTGAAAAGAAAGGATGGGAAGGATTTAAGGAGAGTTAAAATGGGTGGGAAATTTGGAGGAACGGAAAAGAAAGAGAAAATCTTATGAAAATAAAATGCACAGTTTATGTAGAATGTCTTGGCTTCATTCTCTCTATATTGATATATAAGATTACACTAAAGATATTGCAGTAAAATATTTTACTTTTTAGAAGAAAACTTTTCCGAAATTCATACTAGAGGGTTGAACTGCTTCAACTGTGCCTTGCTTAGCCTTTGTGAGCACCTCCAGGTCACACACTCCCCTTGTGTCAGTGAGGCTTAGGATGTCCCTTTCCATCTTGAAACGCCTCATCCATTGAGTTAGATACATGTTCAGATTCTGCTGACCCTCCTGGCTTATTACCTCCCCTCCGTAGAGATTATTCAAAGTAATTAATTGTCCGTATTAAATGTATGTGGGTGTTCCCTATCTGCCTGCCTTTTCACTTTGGTTATCCAATATTTATTTGGAGAGTGTACTAACACCAAAGTATTTTTCAGTCCATATTTTGGGAGATCCATGTTGGTTCTACCACTGATGTCTGAATGATTCTCCTGGTTTATGTTTGGTTATAGGTGGTAAAAAATGAGCCAGTGGACTTGGTTATTTAGTAACTATAATAGTATTGCACTGGTACAGATGCCATCACAACAGGAAAAAAACCCCAAACCTAATGGAATTTTCACACAATAATGTATGGATCCCATTGTTTCCTTCTTTTCAGAAGTCATACAAAATCTATCACTTTTCAATCCTTCCTTGGGTATTTCTTATTAAAATCAGGCTTCTCCCTAATATTCCTTAATAAGTAAGGTTTTTGAATTTTGTTCTAGATGCCAGCCTCCTCCCATCTTATGGTGTGAGCAATGGGTTCATGCCCTTTAAATCTACACTGCTTGGAAGCTGTTCCCGTAGTGCTTGCACAGAGAATATTGCATGTGGGACCACAGTGCTGTAGCACGCTGAATCTAGGCAGAGGATTTGCAAAAGTTTACTAGCAGATCCAGAACTGCCTCACTCACATCCCCTGTTTTGCAACTGCTGACTAAAAGGTGTTTTTTATAAAGGTCAGAAGTTGAGCAGATGTCCTCAAAGAAACTAAAGATGGAAATACTTCTCAAATGAGCAATTTCACACATGCAGAATAGAGACCACTGTTGGCATGTTTCTCAGGAGAACAGCAACTTTTCCTGCTAGTGGTGCAGAAGAGAGCTGTTTCACATTTTTTTAATGTAGAATTTTATGGGACAGACATGATAGACTGCTTGATACAGAATAGTGACAACACAAAGAAAATGAGAACACAAGGACCAGAGATTCCTAGTGTAGCAAGGCACAATATTTTTAAAATCATGAATATGAACCCTGTGCTTGTGTGACACTTTAATTGCCTGCTCGAGTAAAGTTACCATGTGTAGGCTACTATGGGCAAAGTCCGGTCAGATCACAGCAGGGTATGCTTGGTCATGCTCATTGAGCTGACCAGTTTTACTTCTGCTGCTGGCTTTGGCCAAGGACCCACTGTTCAGGGCCCTTGAATCTGCTGCAGCCAGGCTACTAGATAATACTCTGAGGCCACCCAGGCTTGGTAGCAATGCAAAACAAGCAAAAGAAGTTAAACAAATAAGTTAGCACTTAGCCATCTTCCAGTGGTTCTTCCAGGCTTCACCTCCTGGTTGCCTCTTATCTTTCAGAGGCTTTGCACAGCCTGCAGGCTTGTGCAACAAAGCAGATGATCAGACAGACAGAGAAGGACCCTGCTCCAGGCTCTCCCAATGGCTACTTAACCCCTGGCAGCTCCAGGCAGCCTGGTCCCTGGCCAGAAGCAGGCCCTTGAGCCTCCTTTCAGTGTCTTTTATCCTTCCCACTCTGGGCTCACATGGCTAACCCTCTCTCATTCCCCACACCTGTGTAAGCTTCCTTGCTGAGGGATTCACTATGTTCCAGGACTTGGTTTCCCAGTCTCCAGTGAGTACTCCTAGGTCTGGGGTGGGTGTGCAGAGGTTCTTCTGGGGTGTGGGGCTGTTCAGACTCCCCTGAGCCCCTGGTAACGAGACAGGGCCCTCTTACACCATGGTACAGCCGCATATCTAAGGGGTATTTTTAAAGAAACCAAGCCCTATCCTTACACGTTTTTTCTCAAAGAGGTTTAACTGAGATTGTCAATAAATAGCAGAAGGGTAATTACAAATAAGAGAAACTTCTTTGCTGGCCTTGAATAGAAATGGAAGGAAATATTGGGTAGGGAATGGTTGGTTAGCAGGGAAAAAATAATCCCTTTCTCGTCCCTGAAACTTAGTCATTTCTAGAAATCAACAGAACCTTTCTGAAGATTTTGAAACAATCTTTTTGTCTTTTTTAAGTGTACTACTCAGTTCCAGTTTCCTCTGATCTTTGAGTCTGCACTGAGAGTCCAAAATTCCCAAGCCACTTCTGAAAAAAACTGTCTTGAAAGTATTCTTGGCACTACAGAAAGTAAGAAATATAGGGAGTCTCATGAGAGCTTGTTCTTACAAGATTTCCAGTCATATTTTGAAGCCCTGAGGGCATTCAAACAACACTGAACTCCACACCTTCACTCATACAGAACCCTGCTGAGATAAAAGTGCAGAGAAGTTGAAAAGTTTTGTTACAGGTCTAAAAACTATGAGTCTGATCATAAAATAAAGACATATCACCAGTTTGCACTGTTAATCTCTAACTCTCACCAAAGAGCCAAATCTAATTAAAAAATGGGCTGGGATAGTATAGCCATACACTGAAGAAATAGAGTTTCCTGACTGAATAGTTCCCATATAGTATTAATAAGGGACCTGCTTAAGGAGACAGGCTGAAAGAGTTGGAGCAAAGACTACAAAGCAAAATAAGAAAACCTGTGGAAAGGAGCATTATTTTAAAAGGCTTTCCTCCCTGTATTCATTTCAGCCAGATATTACAAAAATTTGTAAGTGAGAGAGAACTCAAAAGACAATGAATTATTGGAGAAGAAAGTAGTATACCTTTTCATTTGCCTGGGTTGCTATTTTGGGGTTATGTTAAAAGATACACTTCCTATACAGGTCTGTTGGAGAAGCAGTTTTAAAATGTATTTTTAAGGAACATTGAGGTCACCTAGATCAGATGGATGGGTACCTTCCAGAAAACATATGCAGCTAAAGCATTTGTGCCTTTAACCCCTCCACAAGAGAGATGATTTGGCTCTTTCTTCAATAATTTCTGTGCTTCACCCCAGACATGTCTTAACTTCTTAAGTCAGTTGAAGTGAATGTGTATATAGTGTGAGACCTTAACACTCACTTTGGCTTCTTTATGCAGTCTGAAAAGATCAGAGGGGGCCTGAGACCTAACGACTCCTTCACAAGTCTTGGTAGAGTTTCCAAGCAGTAATTCCAAGCAGAGTTTCCAAGTAGAGAGGTCACCAGGCCTGGAATAACCCAGGATGATGGGGAAATAAAGGTGACTCAAATTTACCTTTGCTCCTGCCTCTTCCTGGCTTGTAAAAAACTAATGGTATAATTTGTAAAGCTTTTAGGATGCTCTTGAGAGAAAGGTACTATGGAAATAAAGATTGTTATGAAAATTCCAAATGCCACAATTGCTCCTCTGACTTTAATCTCAATTGCATTTTCATTAAGTTCACCATGTGAATGGCTAACGCTTGTCTAAATTTATTATTCCCATAATGCTTCTGGTTTTGTACTGTGAACATGGGCTTTTATTACTTTTCTCATATTTTCTCTATAGCATGGTTGCATTGTCTAGCGTAACTAGCAGAGATTCACTAATAATTCTGGTTCTGCTGCTGTAACTTGACCCTTCAATTTAATCTCTTAGAGCACCTATACATGTGCTCGGGGGACCAGGGAGGTGCATTTAATTAGAGTGGCTCTCGGGAGACTCTCATGCATTCAGCATCCTGCATTTCAAAATGGCAGCATGGGTGCTTTAACTAAAGTTCATTGAATGAGCTTTAGTTAAAGCACCCTCACTGCTATTTTGAGATGCAGGGACCCTGAATACACAAGATGTTGCAGCATGCTGAAGTGTGTTCTGATTTGAACATTCCAGCAGACTTGATTAATTGAGTCTGCTCCAATCTAATCTAATCTAATCTAATCTAATCTAACTGGAGCACATAGGAGCACATGTAAAAGTACCCTTAGAGTCCATTTTCTATGTGTAAAATGGGAATAATCACCAGGGAGACGTTGTAAAGCTTAATGTTTATAAAGAACTGCATGCATACATGTATATAATATATCAATTTATAGAATACTTAGCAGTTCTCAGGGAACACTCCCATTTAAATAGCTTAATTAAATAATCATTATTTGAATTATAATTTGGGACAGATGTCACCAATGAGTGGTTTGCCTGACTAAGGATGAAGTAAAAATTCACTACAGATTTCAAGAATTGGCACTGTAAATATAGAATGTTCCATTGCTAGTCAGAAAGGACCAATAAATGCTTATCATTAGTCAAATAGAGACCTTTGAATGGAGGAATTTCACATGAGTGGGCTGGGGTAGTCCATGACTCCAACTGCTTTCTGACTGGTTAGGATTTAACTAGGATAGGATTCAGGAGGACCCCAACATAAAACAGAATAAGGTTAACTTAGGAGTTGGCTTAGGTACAGGACTTCCCCAGGTCTGAACAACTCAGGCTAAATCCACAAAAGGACTTTGAAACTGAAGTGCTATCTAACTGTCCCCTGTGGGTTCCTAAATTCAAAATATAGATCCTCAGAAGCCATACAGCATTGGTCTTCAGCATGCTTTGGCACCCACATTTCTGTTAGTCAAGTCCTCTAGGAATCTAAAGATCTGCTTCTGAGGATGCTCAGAACCACCTAAGTCTTGACAGCCCTGAGCAGTTAAATGCCTAGGCCTTGTCAGGATTCACAAAGTAAGTGAAGGAAGGCCTATTTTTTCCATAGGGCATGATTCAATAGGTGTTATCAGAACACACCCAATAGATCAAATCCATTCAAAACACAGGTATGATCCAAGCGTTCCATGGATAGAGCGCATAAGTCAGACATGTCCAAGGGAGACCTCCACCTCCCATTTCCTCGATGAATACCTATAAAGTATAATGGGGTATAGCTCTCTCAGTTATTCCTGTTGAAGCTGTTTAACTGTATATGGAATATATATTCCTTGGAGCCAAGAGAAAACGATTAAGTATAATTCTATTGTCAAGTATTCAGGCACTCAGAGCACAAGGCATGGACTTCAGTCCCTACTGGAATATTCATTGTAATATACAAAGAGTTAAATACTTTTTGGAGTACAGCCTGGAACCAAGTCTCACCCCTAGTCCTAAATGTATGCTTTATAGGCTGGTTGTTACAGCACTCTTTTATGAGGTAATTGATGTGGTTTGAATCCTTTCAAGCTTAGAAGAGAAATTAACCTGGGTCTCCAGCATCTATCATCATTGAACTTAACAGAGAGCACCAAATCCTCATCCAGGCATGTTTTATGTAGGACTTGCCCTAGTAGATGTACTCTGAAAATACCTACTAAATCAAGTCCCACAAGCAAAAAAGACAGAGGAACACATAGGTTATAAATCCCAATGGGGGGTTAGATATGACATAGGCCATGTGGACATGTTTGTGGAACCTGATCTATGATCTACAGTTTACTTTAAGTAGTGTGATCATAGAGCTGGTTATTTTTAGCCCCATCCCCAAATGAACATCCCCCCAACAAACCCACCACCAGTTCTGGGCGCCGCACTTCAGGAGGGATGTGGACAGCATTGAGGGGGGCCAGAGGAGGACCACTTGCATGATTAGGGGGCAGCAGGGCAGGCCCTACGAGGAGATGCTACAGGACCTGAACCTGTTCAGCCTCCACAAAAGAAGGCTGAGAGGGGATCTGGTGGCTGCCTATAAACTTGCCAGGGGGGACCAGCAGGCAATGGGAGAGTCCCTGTTCCCCCAAGCACTACCAGGGGTAACAAGGAACAACGGTCATAAGTTGACCGAGAGTAGATTCAGGCTAGATATCAGGAGGCACTACTTCACAGTCAGGGCGGCTAGGAGCTGGAACCAACTTCCAAGGGAAGTGGTGCTTGCCCCTACCCTGGTGGTCTTCAAAAGGAGGCTAGACAGCCACCTAGCTGGGGTCATTTGGCCCCAGAATCCTTTCCTGCCCATGGCAGGGGATCAGACTTGATGATCTGCTTAGGTCCCTTCCAACCCTACCTACTATGAAACCCCAACCCTGCAGACTTGCCAGCACACCTGATCCCACCAACCTCCCCCCCCAAAAAATAACTGCATATGCTTGTGCAGATGTTCTCCATAGCCAGGAGCCATGCCAGGAACATGACCTAAGTAAGTCAGGGTGGGGAGAGGGGTATCGGGGTTGGTGGATCTGGGGGAGAGCTGGTGGGTTGAGGTGGGCTGGCAGGTCCAGGTGGATTGATGGGTCTGAGGGGGGTTGTCTGCCCATGGGTGGGGAGGCTCAGAGGGCTAAAGATAGCACAGTTGTGGGGGGATGGGGTGCAAGGCAGAGCTGAGCGAGTGGAATTTCCCAGGCCTGGGGCCATGTTCTGAATGCATGCACGTGTTCACAGTGGACCACACTCAGATGTTTCCAAGACCAGGTCTACAGTCACGCAGCTTGCTTTAAACTGAGTGATCATAGATCCAGTCCTGCTTGTGCACATGTTTGTCAGTGCTGGGAGCCATGCCAGGAACACAGTCTGAGTCAGGGTTTGGGGAGAAGAGCGAAGGGTTAGAATCCAATCTCTATATTCAGTCCACACTTTTTCACTGATTGCCTGTCTTGCATGCATACCACCCCAGCCTCTGGCTTCTTTACTATTTATTCCATCCAGGAAGAGCACACACCAACTGCAGATGCCTCCTTAGCCTGACAAAGGGTATTTATACTCAAAAGCTTGCAAAGAAGAATTTTTCCAACTATTTAATATGGCACTGTAGATTCTACTTTTACCAGCCAGGGGTAAAGTTATTCTAGAAACTCAGCTTCAAGAGTTGTTCTACTTCTAGTTCAAAAGACAATGTCCAGCTTGGTTAGTTAATTTAGACAGAGGCCTGCCTAAACTCTTCAGCAATGTGACTTCAACCCTGATGAAGCTTGGAAAACCGAAGTCCCAAATAAACAACTTGTGATAGATCCAACACAGAAGGTCCCTGGCTTTGATCTCCCACAATGCTCTTGGGCAACTCTAAACCATCTCCACACAAACCATGGGAGACGTGGATACTTGATGCACACATAGAAAATTAAAAATTCTCCAGTGTGCAACTGGTCACCCAAAACAGACCACGGAACGTATAATGACTCAATGTCCCATCCACAAATCTGAAGGCGGTATCACAGCTATACATTGCTGCTCCTGACAAAATTGCCTCAATCACCTAAATGTAAAATTACAGTTGCTGTTCTGTATCTACATCAACCATGTGAAAGAAGATTTCCTGCAAAATCTAGAGTTTAAAGTGTGTATGTTCTCCTATATTTTCAATGCTTCTAAGAATTGATCTGCCTCTTTTCCCTTTGCAGTACCTGAAGGCCAGATCCACAAAGGTATTTAGGCATTTAGCCCCTAACCTTCCATTAAATCCTGAAGTCAATTGAACTTAATGGGAAGTTATGTATCTAAATAAGAGGTGCTTAAATAACTTAATGGATCTAGACCTGTGTCCTTAACTCACAAGTACACATATCAAACTCTGTATCGTAAGTCAAAGATACAGTGGAGTCGCATCTTACGTGGGGGTTAGGTTCTAAAGTCAGCGTGTAAGGCGAAAATCGCGTATAGTCAAAATTACCCTTGAAAATCCCTGAAATTGCCCATATTGGGGGGGGTTGTCAGGGCGTGATGTCGATCCAGGAGATGATGGGCCAGGCTTGGGTGACGGAGAGCGAGTCGTAGACGAAGTGGTTGGCTCTGGTTCAGCTCAAGAAGTTGATTGCTTAGGCTCATCTGCTGCTGGTTGTTTTTTCTTGAAAAACATGGTGATCAGCAACTGTTGCTGTTGTCTCTTGAGCTGCTCAAACATTTCTTGGTATGGTCTCAAATCGTCTGTAATACTAAGCGTGATTTTGAGGATTCGTTCCATGGAGGGATCGTATTCAGAAATTAAATCATTCAAGTGTTTCGCTGCTTGGAACACTTCAGCAAATTTATGAAGATTCCAACTTGCTGGCTCTTCCTGTTCGTCGTCATCATCTTCATCTTTTGTAGACGATTTTATCAGTTCCTTTAACTTTCCGCACTATTTAAATTGTTATTTTTCTCTCTTTTTCTCTCTATAAACTTTTCTTTTCAATGTCCTTCCAGTACCAAATTTCCAAAATTATTAGCTCTAATAGAAGTAGTAAATATGCTTTCTGGCTGTTATAAATACCTATTAATAAACTTTGTAGGGATAGAAGATTTCCTAATCTTCTTTCAAGAAACAATTTTCAAACAGAAAATATTAATTCTGCAGGGTGGAAGGGGCAAAACTTAGTAAATGAGAACTGTACTGGATTGCACTAAATAATCATCTCTCGTAATTTTCCTGATTGTCCTGACCTTTCTTTTTCTCTCTTACCTGATCTGCATTTGATAAGTGTTACTAGTCAAATTTTATGTACAATAAAAATAAGAACCAATTCATCCAGAATGATCTAATTTTAAACAGATGATAGATAAAATCTACAGAAAAACAGCTCCATCTGTATTCTAAATGTATTGTATAGCACATTGTAGCAGGCTGAGAGAGTGAGGAAGGAGAATAACCTCACTCATGTCCTTCTTACCAGCCTGGGAGTTAGCATCAGCCTCAGCAGTTGCCAGTGCTGCAGAGATGTCCCCATGCTTTGACACAGACCCCACCACTATCGCTGGGCAGACCTAAGCAGAGGAGGAACCACGCACAGCATCCAGCAGAAGAAGTCTTCTAGCAAGGGCGCTGAGAAGGCTGGCAGTGTGCCCAAGTTGCAGGAGCTCTGATTTTCCAGTGTTGCCAGGAACTCACCTGACCTAACCAAATTGAATTCACCTGTAGGAAACTGGGACAACATGGGGATGGAAGAAGTTACCACTGATTGGTCGAGTCCTCAGGGAAACCAAAATAAAAGAAAAGAGGCAGTAAGTGGATGACGTTCCAGCACGGAGCTGGAAACATGCTGGGACATGGTGAGAGGCAGACATCCTGCCCATGTTTTCTTTTGGTTGTGAAGGATGCACTCCTGGGTACTCAGCGTGGTGAGCCTGGACCTATTTGTGAAGAATACCTCTGGGCTGAGACTGTAGGGCTTAGTGTCCAGCAGATCTCTCTGGATATTGCCCCAGAACTCAAGTGAATATAGAGACATGGAGGCTTGTGGCAGGAGTGTAGGGGCAGAGGAGCTCCTAATAGCACTCCTCACTGGTAGTGCCAGCCAGTGTAGGGTATGGGATCTCAAGACCGTATCTTGAGGCAATAGCATGCTATACCCTATCAATAGAGAGTTAACGGAAGAGTGGACTGAGACCAGTGAGGACTTGGTGGATACTGAGAAGCCAGAAGGCTAGAGGGACAAACCAGGCAAGGTAGTGGCCCCACTGGGAGTAATCCACCATTTACCAGCAAGTCATGGTGGACAGGTCTTAAGCAGGGACCCACCCCTTGCCTGGTGAAGGTAATCGGCAAGCCAGTAGAGTCTCAGCATTGGCCCCTGTTACACACACATACATAACACTAGGAGTATGCTGAGATAGGGAGAATAAGAATATTCAGTTTTTTAGATTATTCACCACAGAAGCACTGACATGGATATAGTAGATACAACAACTTAACATAGAAAAGATATTATGGGCTTTCTACAACGTTATAATGGTCAGAGAAATCTCATTCTCTCCTCTATAACAACCTCTGCATTCATACAGCATTTCATTTAAATCACACTATTGATAGTACTAGTCTTCCTTTGTCATAAGTATTTTGCTGTAACAAAACATAAATTATGAAATCATTGACCTATATAAGTGTGATCAAATAGCTGTATTTAGAAAGGGATGTTTTTAAATGGTTACATGTAACTCAGCTAGATGTGACAAGGAATACAGCAAAATGTATCTGTTAAGGAAAAAAGCAGGATATGTACCATAGTTTCTCACATGCAACATGCCCTGAAATAAGATACACACTTTGTTTTTGAAAGGCAGAATGAAGAAAAAAAAAGCTCTTTCCTTGTAAGTAACTGTGCAGCAGCAGCTAGGGAGCCAAGTCTGTCATTGTTTTGCGCCTTCTGTATTGTAGGTAGTTACTTTCCCTTTTGCCTAGCAGACATTTAAGAGGCAGAAACTGCTGTTACCACACTTTCTCCCTCATCAGCTGTACCTGACTCTTTCAACAGCTATTTTGGGGGGAAAGGCATGTGTTGTATTCAATAAAATATGATAGGGCACTGATAGACGTGGGGAGAAAAAAAGTGCTTTACCAGAAGCAGCAGTACATTAGTTGGATCTGGCTCCACAGCGTCTGTATAGATCAGGCATTTCAGCAGGGCTTTATGGTGCTTTTATCTAAAGCTGATTCAATCAGCTATTACATAAAAGTGCCGAAAAAGCCCCACTAAAGCCACCCAATCTATACAGACGTTGGGCAAGCTGGGTCCAATTAATGCACTGCCTCTTCTGGGCATGTGATGGGCTTAGCCTGAGGGTGGCGGGGGGCGGGGAGAAAGTTTAAAATAAAACACGATTTTGGGGGATTTTTTTACATTTGTAAGCAGCTATGTTCTTTATTTTCCTCTATGGCATGGGAACAGAGACAAGCTACTGCAAAATCAATGAGAGCAGGAATTTAAAGCACAACAGCTACTCTGCAGTGTGTGTCCACCCTTGCCCTGTGGTACACGAAAGCTGCACCTCAAAGATGCCACAAGGTAACTTTCAAGTACTGAGGTTTAAAGTGGGCCCACAATTACTGTAGAGTAGCTGATGTGCTGCAAATACCTGTCCTAGTTTATCTTATGGCAACAGGTTTATGTGCCCATATCCTTAATCCAGATCAGCGGTGTTCAACCTCCAGCCCACAAGCCACTTGAGGCCCATGGGGCCACATCATCTGGTGTGTGAGGCTCTACACAGGTCCATAAATTTGGCAGTGGGGAAGTGATGATTAATCTAGACTTTCTAGATTTTAAGAAGGCCTTTGACACTGTCTCTCACCCCATCCTCATCAACAAATTAAGCGACTGCGGCATTGATGCCTGCACAGTTGGATGGGTAAAAAATTGGCTGATGGGGCACACCCAGAGTGTAGTGGTGGATGGGTTGTACTCAACCTGGCGAGATGTGAGCAGTGGGGTACCCCAGGGCTTGGTCCTCGGGCCCTCACTGTTTAACATCTTCATCAACGACTTGGATGAGGGGGTGGAAAGCACGCTGTCAAAGTTTGCTGATGACACTAAGATGTGGGGCGAGGTGGACACACGTGAAGTGAGGGAGAGGCTGCAACTAGATTTAGACAGACTACAAAAGTGGGCAGATGAGAATAGGATGGGGTTCAATGTAGACAAATGCAGGGTGCTGCACCTTGGGAGAAGGAATTGACAGCATACATACAGGCTTGGGAGTTCTCTTCTTGAAAGCACAGAGGCGGAAAGGCATCTCGGAGTCATTATCGACTCCAAGATGAACATGAGCTGCCAATGCCAGAACGCAGCCAGCAAGGCCAGCCATGC
>NW_005842524.1:589603-605894 GCF_000455745.1 Alligator sinensis
GCAGGGGGTCAGGCTAGATGATCTGTTCAGGTCCCTCCTGACCCTAGCTACTATGAAACTATGAAATTGCTGCTTCAGTGCTGCTGAATTTCTGGATCCATGGGGAGCCCTGAAGGATGGATGCCGTGGCTCTGTATGTTAGATTTCCCTGGATGCAGTTGAGTAGGTGTTCAGCTTGATCCATTACATGGGATCAGGCTGACGTGTGGCTGCTTCTGGTGCACAGAGTTGGGCCAACGTGCAGCTGGATTTGGAGCATGGGGTTGGATTGGTGCATACAACGAGGCTGGTGCACTGGATTGCCTCTGTGAACTGACCCAGTGTTCAGGATGTGGCACACATACTGGCCCTAACCCACTAACCTGGCCTGCAGGGCTGGTAGGTTTAGTACCATTGATCTAGATCACTAGATGTTGTATATAGGAACATGAGGATTCCTATATTGGCTCAGACATAAAGGACTTCTAACGCTGTGTCCTCTGGCAGCAGCCAGCTCTAAATGCTTTGGAGGATGATATAAGAACCAGAAAGTATACACAATTTGGACAACTTGTATCTTTAAGAGGCTACCCTACATATCAAAGTTTAATATTCTTTCATTTTTTTTCCTGATTTATTATCACAAAGAGATATTTTTGGATACCTGTGACATCCAGTGTTTCATAGGTTAAATGCACATTGTGTGAAGAAGTATTTTCATTTTCTCAGCCTTGGATTTTAATTTTTTAATTTAGCTGACTGTCCTCTTGTTCTTGTATTTTAAGACAACACAAGCTATCTTCTCTATAGCATTCATTATTTTTATATAGTTTTATCATCTTCCATGTTATAGATATCCTTTTGAAAGCAAACAATTCAAGTCTGGTTCCACCATATGAGAAGTGTTCCCGGCCTTTGCTCATCTTTCCTGTTTTCTGAACCCCCCCTCTAGTTTTACAATATCCTCTTTGAGATGGAGGACCCAGTGTCGTACACTAATTCAGATGGGGCTGTACCAGTATAGTGCATTCTGTTTGCAGCTAGTTGTGCTGAGGTTTTCCTCAGAAGTGTAGGGAGCCATTTCAGTGTCCAGGGCAAAGGGGCAGAAAGGGAATTGTGCTGAACACTGGAAAGTGGATGTAGGGGGCGGGGAAGTAGAGTCTTAACTGATGGGGCTCTCCACTTGGACAACTTGAACTGCTGTTGCTGAGAAACTAGCAGTGGCATGGGCTCTCTGGGGGACCTTTCTGGTGCCCTGTCCTCTCCCGTTGTTTTATCCCCAGTTGCAGGGCTCTGCCTCCCATAGCAAAGCCTCAAAGGTAGGGTGTCATTTCACTCCCCCCCACAATAAACAGTTGGGTGCAGGGCTGTGTGTATAGCCAGACAGGGGCAGTGCAGAACAGCATCTCCATGGCAAAGATGGCCGGCAAAATTGGGCCATATTGGCACCATCTCTAAGTCTGCACCTGGGGCTGGTGCCCTTCTCATCCCACCCGAGTTCTGCTACTGGGCTTCATTGTAACTCCTGCAATGACAGTGAGGTCCCTTTCTTATGGTAGGTAAGTGTAACAAAAGGTAAACTTGCAAAGGATTTCCAAGAAAGTACTAGAATGTTTAATCTCTTCCATAAATAGTAGAAAAACAAGAGCACTATAGTTATACAGTTTTCATTTAAGCAGCCAATATTCCATAGGGGCCAGCAGGGAACTGAAAAGCCCTGACAGACAAAACAATAGACAGGCACGCAGTAAAGAATTCTACTTTGTGATTTTAACTACTTTGCTTTTCATTAAATTGTCTGTGATCAAGCCCCATATTTAACTAAGATATTCTCTGTAACGTTGTTCAACGAGTCCTTTGTATGTCATCCTACAAATTGATTGAAGGATGTTTGCTGTAAGTATTCTTTACATGCTATAAAATAATTTTCATTTTATTGCTGACCTGAGGGACAAGTTATACAAGTCATATGGTACTACACCTGTTTTTTAATTGGTTGATTTAATCTTCATAAACTTCTTCTTGAAAGAAACCAAGTTTTGTCACTAAGCCAATGTAATGTAGTGCTTAAGGCTGACTTACTGTGTTTTGAGGAAAACTGTGCTCATAAGGATCTTCGTGCAAAATAAATGTAAAGGTATGTGGAGAAATGAACAAAAATGTGCATTCATGTTTTTCTCACTTTCTGCTAATTGTCCATTAGCATTTTCCTGTGGGCTGAATGCAGCAGTATGTAGGGAGAAATGGGGAATCAAAGGAGAGTGAAAATACAGAACTGTGGTCCTCAGCCCTGCTAGACTCAAGGCACCACGTGGAAAATGCCACCTCTTAACTTGCATTCATTTTTTACTATAAAAAACAATAGAACAATTCTTCTGTTGCAAAGAACTCTGAAAGGCCACAACAGGTCAGAGTGTTTTTGATACTATAGATTCCTCTTTTAACTGTCTGGGTTTATCTTGTGAATCATGTGTAAGTGTTTGCACAGCTGATGGTGTTAATATTGCATAGAACCTCGCTGAACCCTGAAAAGGTTCTTGTGGCACCCCTTAAGAAGAGAAGTGATTCTTACTCTTATTGAGAATCCTGCTGTAGAAATTATATTAAATTATTATAAAAAGGAAAAAAATACCTAATGCTGCTATGAAAACTCAAAATGAAAGAAATTGAGGACTTCAGAGGAATTCAGAGATCACAAAATGGACATGTAATTGTAATGTTGTGGAGCTATGATTCTGTGATAACTGTATTTATTATGGAGGGACACGTTTTCCCTTCTGGTGGAAAAGACTGCAGTTATTTTGTTCCTAGAGGTCATATAATATACAGAGGAAACATGCATTTTGTGTTCTAACAGAGAATTTACTTTGTTCTTCCTTGTCCTTTTATTTTCCTACATCTCATATGCCTGTCACTTTGAAAGCATATGGTTATAACATGAATATGGAAAAATATATAATTCTGTTCAGACAAAATGCAGAGGGAGAGAGGGACTGGTACCGTCTTCACACAGCATATCCAGATTATTTACTTTTCTTCTACTTTTACAATACCTTTGGTTCTACATTAATTTAAGGGGCTTATATCAATATGAATGTCAAGTTGATAGATGTTATATACTACTGTTAGACATTGTATGAAATCTTAGACAGATGTATTGAATTAGTTGTCCTAGTAACTGAAGGAAAGGTTTGTTACCTGCAGTCAATATTACTATGACTTTGAGAGAGCTAGAGAAGGTGTCACAAATGGGGAATATGAGTGAAGTATATCATACTACTAGGGGTAATACTATTCATTCCTCTAAAATGGCTAATTCATTTCAAAGCTGGAGGCTTGGAAACCTTATAGGAAAATGAGTCCAACTACAAAGTGACTTAGAGCAGTAGGAAATGAAGGCAATGAGAAGGATTTTGATATTAATAAGTATACTGTCTCAAGAACATAAATACATATTATATGTAACCAATAAGAAAAGGAAAAGTAACCATATATTCCCATGCATCACATGACTTAAGTATATTCTCCTCTTGTCTCCTTCATACTAGGTGCATAACAAGCTACTGTGCAGTAAGCATCACCATGTAACTGTGCCAGGACAGGCATTTAGTACTTGGTTATTAGGGCTGTGAAAAGCTTCGGTCCCTGATTTGATTCGGCCCGATTTGGTGGCCAAATCTCCGAATCCAAATTGAATCAGAGGACCCTTTAATCTCTCTGAATTGAATCCAAACCCTCCAAATCGATTCAGAAAGATTCAGCGATTCGGACATAGACACAGCTTTAAATGTATTTTTTACATACCTCTAGGTAGCAGGCGGTTCATGAATGCTATGATGCTGGGGCAGATGGAGCATCCCACAGAAGTGTGGGGGGGCTCCCCAGCGTGCTTAGCAGCAGGCCCGGAAGTGGACCAGAAGCACTTCCGGTTCACTTCCCAGGTCTCTTGGGGAAAGCACTGGGGGCCCACCTGCGTTCCCCCAGCTTGGTGACTGGTGCCTCCTGTGTCTGGGGGGGGCACCCAGGGTCCCCCCCATGGCCGATCACTGAGCCGGGGGGTGTAGGGAGCTCCTCTGCACACTCTCCAGCTGACCTGGAAGTAGACTGGAAGTACTTCTGGTACACTTCTAGGTTTGGCGCTGAGCATGTGGGGGGACCCCCCCCCTCCACTATGCTCCTGTGGGGATGCTCCATCTGCCCCAGCATCACAGCATTCACAAGCTGTGCTGGTACCTCAAGGTATGTAGAAAAAACATTTAAAACTGTGTCTATGTCCAAATCACTGATTCTCCGAATCAGCATCGAATCTTCAGATTCGGATTTGGCCGAATCAAACTGGGGACAGTGATCCAAATCAACTAATCGAATCACTGTCCCCGATTCGGGCCAAATCTGAATCCAAATCGAATAGCAGCCGTTTCGCACACTCCTATTGGTTATGCAAGTACTAAACGACTGCACAGTAACAACTGCACAGTGGGCATCTTGTGTAGACGTGCCCAGTGCTATCACATTATAGTTTCATAGAATCAACTACTGTGCTTGCCCAAAAATGCAGAGCGAGCACTGAAAATAAGTGGAAAGAAGAGATGGCCTAACAAAAGAGTCACTCTCTGAGGTGATTATTTTTTGAAAAAAATTGGAAAATAACTGGCACTTCCACAGAAACTGCTAAGGAACTGTCAGATAGGCGATATGTAATTACTCATACAGTATTGTGGTTAGGATTTCAAATTTCCTTTCAAAGTACTGTGGAGTTTCCTATTTAATGGCTGCTGTATGTCCAGAACCTCAGTTCTGCATCCTTTGTGAAAGAGCATGAAGCAGTCCAGCAACCACATGCCATTAACACTCCGCTGGGCACTGGTTTGACTCAAAAAGAAGTTTCACCCACTACAAAATTGACCCAGAGCCCATAGTAAACAGAACTCAAATTGATGCCTATGGGCACGCTCCAAGCTCCAAAGCACAAATGCCACTTCTTTATGAACACACTTACAGGAAAGATTGCATGAATTCTCCCACTGTTTCATTAGGAAACCTACATCACAAAAACTTTTGAGTTCTTCATTACTTTTCAACAGGCGTCAATATATGTGAGCTATACTAGTACATTTTTTTCTAACTTGACTAGAGTCACCATAATGACACTCGATATATGCACTAATATTTTCCCCTTGGAGTTTAGAAAGTAAGAGTAAAGAGAGCTCAAATCCTTTATTATTCTGGGCAGCTGTAAAGAAAAGTATTTTGTATTTTGTTAAGAGAAATTACTTGGGCAGAAGTACTCACAGAACAAAGTGGCCTAAACTTAAGAGAGTTACTCACAGGTTTAAATATTTACTTTTAGATATTTAGGACTTTTTAAATTTAAAAAAAAAAAGTTCAGTAAAAATAACTATAGTGACCATAGCCTCATTGTTTTAATGGAAACTACATTTATTGCATATTTTTGGTTATAGGATTGAAACATTATTTGAAGAAACTAAAGTAAACTGCTTTAATTATTATGTAAGTGATCTAAGTATTGTGACTAAAACAATCCCTGCAAAATTTCAGTAGACAGCTATTGAATTTATATAAACTGTCAAGGAACATTAGGCTTTCTGTTGGCACTTCCTATTATGTTGGTAGCTGAACTGTTGAAGCCTAAAGCTAAAAAGGAATTATGAATATAGCAGGAGAGACAATGTTCAGATTTATTTATTGCCAAGGGTATAGCAAAAAGATATCAAACAGTAAAGAATATTAAATAAATAAAGCAGATGTTGAGTGAAACACAGCGAGACAAGATCATGTTCGTGTTAAAGTCAATGGGCAAATACAGATTCCAAAAAGAGCAAGACTAGTTGTTTGTTTCTGAATTTTACTAGTACAGCAAATCAAATCATTACACGTTAGAGAAATCTGTAACTATAAAATGTCAGATAATTTTAAATGCTAAGAAAGCAAAGATGACATTTCATAAACTGTTTAAAAAAAAAAAAGCCTTGGTACTTTGACTCCTCCTCAAAAGTTAAGAACATTCTCAAGTGCTCTGCTGAGTCAAGGTGTTAAGCTTCTGAGTAACTTGACCAGTGACTTGACTACTGGATAACTTGGCTAGTGAAGTCATTTTTTCTTTTGCACTTTTCAGTTTTCTTCTTTGTAACATGTTTTCAGAGGTACACACTTTTTCCCAAGGACTGCTTTTATAGGCAGTATTATATCCTTTATGTTGGAACTCTTTTGTGTGGGGATTGCTTCCACAGTTAGTTCAAAAGCTGGTTTGCTCATTCACCCTTTTAATTCTACCTTTACCTCTTGGTAGGAAATATTGATTAGATTTCCTTTTACTATTCACGGGCCCTTTCATTTGGATACCATGGTTTTCATTAGCCCCACAAGTATTCAATGATTTTTACAAAACTGAGTTCACTTTTTTGGAAATAGCTTTGCTTTATATGGTGTAGTTGCATTTGTATTCATTACAAATAGTAAGTGGTTTATCAGTTAGCTGTTCAAATCCTTATTGCAAAGGTATGTGATGCAGCAGTCAACAGTGTCAGCAAACAGTTAGGTTACTGTGTAAAGAAAATATGCCTTGCTATTTGTGTAGATCACAGTATTCTTGAGATTACAGAATGGCTTTTTTGGGCAGGTATCAATAATTTTTATTTTCCCACTGGAATATAATGTAGATCTCTTAGGCTTCTGGGCTAGCCATATGTAACTTCTGAAGAATTCAGTTCTCTCCAGTTTCTCTGGCATTCTCTTTCTTCATAAGAACCACCATTTCAAGGTCCATCTTGTCCAGTATCCTATGTCACAAAGTGGCAGAGAGTGGATGCTGAAAGCGAGAGTGAGCTGGGTATGACCAGGATTTTTTCCAGTGTTCCTCTCTCACTTTCAGCCTCCAGCATTTAAGATCTAATAGCCCCCTTCCTCCAAGAATTTGTCCAGCCCTGTTTTGAATCTAGCTAAACTGTCAGTTTACAATCTGGTGGCAATGAGTTCCACACTTCAATTACATGCTGTGTGAAAAAGAACTTTCTTTTTATTAGTTTCAAACTTGCTGGGCATGTATACATGAGACGTTTACTGCAGAGCTTCCTAATTAGCTCCACAGTAAACATCTCAGAGTCTATACATATGGCTCTATTAGGCCACAATAAATGAATACACTCTGCCGCAGGTTAGTACTATCCTGCAATAGAGTTTTTCAGTGCACAGCAATGCACATCTAGATGCTGACCTGGCTGGCTGGGGCATGAGGGTGCTTCAGTGCCTGGGCTGCCTGCCAGCTAGCCCCACACTAGAGCACCCTCATGCCCTAGCCAGCCCCTCTACAGCACGCTGAGCAGAGTTGGAACAGCCCTGGGCTAGAAGGTTGAACCGCAGGCTCCCTGTAACCTGGGGCTGCTCCAACCCAGCTCAATATGTGCTGGAATTTATTGCTTTGAATTAAAAACCCCTTTCACAGACAAGTCTATGAACTTTACTTCATCAATCTACTACATACAAACAATCATGCAATCATGGACTAAATATAGACATTGGATTTATGACACATTATAACCTGCCTAACATCTGACTCCCCAGGTAAACCCTACACTTTTTCCCAGCTATTCCCTTTCCCACACCATCCATTGACTACAGCTACATTCATTCCTCTTCCCCCTCCTCCTCTCCCTCCCCCCAACCTGTCTCTTACCTACTGACCACCTCAATTTACATTTTGACTGGCTGACTTTCTTGCAAACGTACTGGCCTCTGGTTCCTTTACCATGCCATCTAGAAAGAGTGCAGACCATCTGAAGACACTTGCTTTTGTCTTCTTCCCTGCAGACCCTCAGCCTGACAAAGAGTATTTGTACGCAAAACTTTGCAAAGAAGAATTTTTCCAACTGTTTGAATTGGTCTATTAAAAGATACCAGATTTACCCAAAAAAACTGTCTTGCATGTGTAGATGTGCCCACTATCTATTAGTTTCATTTTGTGACCTCTAGTTCTTATATCGTGAGAGATAGTAAATAATAAATCCCTATCTACTTTCTGTTCACCATTTAGTGTTTTGTAAATCCTTATCATGTCCCCCTTCAAGCCTCTTTTCTAAATTGAATAGGCCTAGACTCTTTTGTCTCTTTTCATAGGAAAGCTCCTCCATACCACTGGTCTTCCTTGTTGCCACTCTCTGTACCTTATCTAGCTCTTCTATATCCTTTTTGAGGTTTAGGGACCAAAACTGGGCACAGTATTCAAGGTGTGAACACACCATGGATTTATAGTGAGGCATAATGATACTTTCAGTTTTGTATATAATTCCTTTCTTAATAATCCTTAACATTTTGTTTGCCTTTTTGACAGCTGCTATATTCTACAATAAAAGGCTCTGTGTGGCTTTACTTATTCCATTTTTACCAAAGCTTTTCTTCTGACACCATATAATAAGGGCAAACAGGAATGCTAGTATTTATTTCCTTCCTAAACTTTGGAAGTTAGTGCCATTAATCCCACATTTTCCACAATCTACATTGAAAAGAAGTGTAATTAAAAATGAGCTAAAAGAAAGCTATTGTAAAACCATAGAAAAAGTAATCACACTTACCTCATATGACCCTAATAAAAATGTCTTTATTAAAGTCCTTTCTTCAAATTTTATTTTACAGATAATATATTTTAAAAAAGAAGGCATGATACCTTTAGGGAATCACAGCTGTATAGACACAAAAATAAATTCAGGAAAACAATCAGGTATCTTTTTAGCCTATTGAAGTTTTATAATTTAATTTGGCTAGCCTAAACTGGAATAGAGCCTCTATACCAGGGTTATTACATGTGGCAACTGTCATTGGTTTCATAGTTCTTCCCAAATTGACTAAAGTAATTCAATATTTGCCTGTCTAGTGCCATGCCACTTCCACCTAGTTTGGTTGCATTTCTTTTATAACAGCTTCCTATTCCTTCCTGATTATCAGGTTGACATGTTAAATTTGGAAAATCAGAAATGATACATTAATTATACAGATACAAAAAATATTGACTAGTTGGCATGTAATAATGCTTTGGCCTTTTCAATGATATACATTACTGCAAATGTGTACTCCAGTCATTTCTTCTGAAAGACCAAAATCTGTGTTATATTTTGGAATGAAACATATGCTGTCAGGGAAAAGTAGGGGAATGACTGCAAATCGAATTACACATCTCAAATGTGTCCATTTATATGAAAAAGAGAAATGCCAATTCTTATTATCCTTTATGAACCCACCTCAGTTTGTTATTTGAAACAGCTGGAATGCTTATTTTGTTCTCATACTATCTTCCCTTTTGCTTGCATTCAACATAAAAAACGTAGGTACCAACACAGCTACCATCAAACGTAGATAAATAAAGAAATCATCCAAGATCTCCACCACAGGAGATGATTTATATTTCATCAATTTCAATAAAGATTAGTCTTTTGACTACTTAGTCCACTCTGGATGTAGTTGCATGAATACTGAATTGGATGGTTTAAAACATTGTTCACTACAGATATTCACTACCACCTGTTTGGCCACAGTGCATTATTTTGGCTTCCTAATTAGATGAGTACACCTTTTTAATAGGAGAAGGTTGAACACCGACAACAATAGTCCATGCTCAGCACAAACTGATGAAATGTTTCAAAATGAATCAGTAATTTTATAAATAATGACTATTGACCAAATATTTACACTTTTAAAATGGCATGACTAACAACAGTGTTAACCAAGCTTCCAGGAACATATTCATCAATATTCTAATAAATCTGTTCTGTTGGTTCATTAGTAAGTACAGAACTGATTGGATCTAAAACTCACTTCTGTATCTCATTGTTTAAAATTCAGGAAGTGTACATTTATTTCCTCCATGCCTCAAATACCTTATAGCAAAAAGCCAATTAATGACTTACTCCCTGTTGTTCTAGATTTCAACCAGTAAAGAGAAAATGGCATTTAAATCTTCTCATTTTCACTGAGGACAGAGACTGCTACAAAATAATTACTGCAGTGGTAGCTGTTAGCTATTTACCATAGATCATATTCTCACGTGGCAAGTGATTTGAAATCCAAACATTAAACTTGTTAGAATCAAGAAGGAACACAGGGGCTGTCAGAATTAATTGTATGTTAGGGCAAATGGTTGGAAAGTGAGATCTCTTCGGGCAAGGATTTGTGAAACTGCAAAATCCTACAAGGAGTCATGGAAAAATGCATTGCAATGCCCCGTTTCCTGAGGATACCAGAGGGATCTCATAGATCTTACAGGAAAGCTGTATTTTTTTAGTTACTCTGCCTGTACCAGCTGTGCAGTATTCCCTCTAGTATGAATCTGTTCCAGAAAAGTGATTACAGAAAATGTTGTTTTTTTAGTTCGTATTTCCTTTGGTGATAAGCTTAGCAATACACATTTATTAAAAAAAACCCCAACAAAAGAGCACACTCTTGCAATGACTTATATAAATAATAATACATATTAATCCTTACACGCACTGATTATATTTTCAATGCACTCTATTGTATTTGCAAAACTGCAATAAATTTCAATAATGTACACAGTTCTTTCAGAAATACTGAAAGAAGCATCATTATAATTCTGTGGAGGGGCTGAGACATCAAGGTTGTACAAAATTCCACAGTCTAATATGTGCCACAGGTTCATATTTTTCCTACTTTCCAGTGCTGCTGCTTTGAGATATGACAGTTTTCTGCCTCTCCTCTCTAAGCAAGAGTCCTATTAAAAAAAAAGAGAGAGAGAGAATGCGATCAGATGAAGAAAGCTGTGGTAGCAGCCTTAAGATATACAGTAGACAGTATACATTCAGTATACAGAATATGGGGCCTTTTCCACTTGCATTATGTGGCTGCAGGATTTCCACATCTACACGTGCAGCCCTATTAGGCCGCAGTAAACTAATGAACTCCACTGTAGGATAGTCCTTATAAATAAAGGCACTATCCTAAGGCAGAATTATTTACTATGCAGCAATGCCAACTGACGGGCACAAGGGTGCTTCAGTGCAGCAGCTGCCTGCCAGCTAGCCCCACACTGAAACACCTTCATGTCCCAACCAGCCCCTCTGCAACATGCTGAGCTGGATCAGAGAAGCCTCAGGTTGGCCCTTGGGCCCTCTGCCACCTGGGGATGCTCTGACCTGGCGCAATGTGCTGCAGTCTCAGGTACATGTTCAAACATGGTGCCTGGGAGCAATAAATTCCAGCTCAATATGTGCCAGAGTTTCTTGCTTCCAATTAATTGCAAGTGTAGATGTGCCCACTATCATCAACTTTCTTATTTCAGTATATGTTTTGTTCTGATTTACAGTCTATGTATCTTTAGAAAATATCCAAATAAATAACATAAGATTAAGGCTCTGTGTCATACCACATTGACTTAGTACTTGAGGAAATGACTAAAAACTGACTGACTGCCTCTGTATTAGCTCAGTGCAACTGCCTGGCATGTCTGTGCTGCTGATCTCCACACACAGTCCCAGAGGAAGTTTGTTTGTTCTGCATCTTTCCTCTTCAAGTTCTTGAAAAAACAAAGATGGAAACAAGGAATGTGAAGCCTGCTTCACATAATATGGTTAACATAAATATCCAGGATTAAAATAAATCTAATTCCTATTTAGGACCAGGCCTCTAGATGGTACAAGCTAGGATTGCTGGATTTAAGTCAATTTATGGTTCATGGAAAGCAAAGGAACTAGGCTGAATTACATCAGATGAGAATCTGGGGTTTATATCTACCAGAATTACTGAAAAATGCAGTGCGCCCAAAGTTTGGTTTTGTCCTGTATTGATCGCCCTTAATATGTTTTCAATTTGTCCTTCCAAAATCATACATTCCTTTTTGAAATAACAAAATAATCCATGTTACACACAATTATCCCACTCCTCAATCATCACATTCTTATAAAATCAGTATTCATATGTAAATATGCACAGATTCCTGAATAGTAATTAATATTCAGTACTATCAGCCCCAAACATTCAAAACCATGAGTCGGACCACCAAAAAGGCTCAGAAATTGGGAGTTAATTAAAATAGTACATTTTGACTTTTGCTTGCTGATTTTTTTTTGAGCATTTCTTCTACCTTACTACAAAAGCTCTGAAGACTAGAAAATTACTTTAAAAAACCCCAAGATTTTCATGGAATCACAACTACAGAAGAAAAATGCCAAACATTATAAGCCTTCCAAAATCACAGGAATAGGCAATACTTAACTCCCTAGCTTCAGTAATAAATAACATTCACTCAATCCATTTTACACAGGTCAGATTTCTGTGGTCTCAGATCTTTTGGTTTTTCCTCTTCCCAACTTCACAGGAAACTATTTCCTTTTCCGCTCTCAGATTTGCTCAAACTGTTGATCTTGATCAAACTGTAATCAAAGTCCTCCATATATAGGATCCTCCATACACTTCCCTGTCCTCCCCTCTTCATTTGTGACAATTTAATGGCATGAAATTCAGGCATTTGTCTTAGAAATTACTCTTAACAGTGAAACCCTTTCAAGAGTTAGAGAAGCCTGAGTTCACACACAGGTATAACAAAGTCAACACAAACTTAAATCCCTTTTTGTTAGGAACCTCATTTGATTTTTTTTATTCCTACATAAATCCATTAAGTTTTGCTGGGAGTGCAATAGCACTAAATGTGGTTTCAAGGAAGACATTTATGGCTATGTCCCCAGAGGACTGACACACAGGCTAAGCATCTGCTTGCATCCGCTAACTATGCAGTAAAGAATAAAGTATTTGAAGAAATATTAGGGAAGGCTGCATCAGACACAGCTGAAAAAGATAAAATATTGCTGTTGTTATTTAGAAAAGTTACTTTATTAAACTAAGTAAACCTTTTCATGTCCCTTTCTATCACCCAGGTACCAAAAAAAAAAAAACCCCAGTGTCTACTAGTAGAAATTTCTGGAACAGAAGAACACAGAAATCATTGCCACAGATTTCCTGAGCAGAGGTTTCATTGCTCCTAGGCGGTGTTCATTCAAAATGTGAAACAGGTGGTTGCATTTGAAGTGACAAGATGTTTCTACCATAAAAATGACAAAGTACACTAGACATTCCAACATTAAGTATAAAAATAGAGATTACTATCTAAAGAAAACATGGTAGAAGGAGTTTCTGAACAAAATAAATTTATCTTCGGTGTAGATCACAAGCAGACTGGATGGTGGAGAAAAACAAGTAACATTAAATTTTAAACAACTGAAGGAAGACACAAGAAAAAAACAAAACAGATCACTAATAAAACAATCCATTCCCACTCTTATCTTTATTCTCTTCAAAGGGTTTCCTCTTTAGTTCTTGTGGATCACAAAATGCCATCAATTATTGTAATCTGGTTTTTTTAACTGTTTTTGTTTCTTTTGGATTGTATTGTGTGAAATCTACCATATTGTTACTGTTCTTTTGCATAGATGCATATATACACATGGGTAGAGTGTGTGTGTGTGTGTGTGTGTGTGTGTGCGTGCGAGCAAATCTCTTCTTTGATAGCTTAGTGATAGAAAGAGACTGAAAAAGGTTTCAGTTTGTTAAAATAACTTTCCTAAAAAAATAGCAGCAATATTTGAACTCTCTCGGCTGCCTGTAAGATGCTACTTTTCCCAATGTTTCCCCCCAATTATATAGCTCTAGAAAACAAACTATGACTTCCAACACTGAAGAAGTGAATCATCAGTTATTGAAATCTCTTTATCAAAACCAGCAGTATTACCATATTTACTCAAGTACAAATAAAGTTTTCCCCCTAATTAGCATAGGGGAAAAAAGTCCCTTGTCTTATAATTGCATATAAGGAAATCTCACTGAATACATTGCCTATTATTAAACTGCTGCCAAAAGCAGCATGTGCTCAATAGTGGAAACCAACTATGAAGTAGATTAAACACAGGCAACACTGAACATGACTATAAAACATATGCCCCACATTGAACAAACATGATGCTGGGAACCTACCACAAAGAATAGGTTAGTATAGCCCATCTAAATAAGACATATGATAGCACCCATTGTAAGCAGTCCCCCTCATCACCAACTCTTTCAAGTCATGATGAGCCATGACACTGCATACAGTTCACCCAGAATCCTTCTGTTGCCCCTTCACGTGTGATTAGTGCGGCCCTGCCTTCCATGAGATAAAGTCAGACCAGGTTGCCCTGCACCTCATCTGCATATAAGTTTTTGGAGAGTCCTAGAACACACAGTTCCAGTCATGAGTGGGGCTAATTAGCATGTGGATCCTGGAGTATATATATGTACTGAACAGTGCTGAGCTGTGGGGTCACTGTGGCTTGAAGTGCTGTTGACTCTGGAGGTGCCCAGCCCAATGAACTATGTGGTAAATCATGAGCCTTTGGCTTTGGACTAATACTATGCATAGTTTGTACTTGGCCTTTTGACTAAGAGCAAATAAGACTGGGGCATCTGAACCCCAAGGTGTCTGGCTCTGGGGCTTACACACAGGATGCCTGCCTGGATGTGGAGAGTATCCAAAGCCCAAGAGTGATGGGTCTGGGAGGATACTTGCCTAGTGGTAGAGCCATACAAACTTGACACTGGAGCTCTGCAGAGTTGAATTCTGGAACTTGACTATTGGGCTTTGCCCAGTTGAATTTGGAACTGATTTGGCTTTGAATAAGATTTTTTTAAAAAGAAGTTTGTATTACATATAAGTAGGTACCAAAGTGCTGCTCAAAAGTGTGTTTACGGAGTACCAATGCTAAAACTTGCAGCATTTCAAAAAAAGGGAGCACGCATCAATTCTGGATAAATTAAATGCATGGGTACTATGTGCAAATTGCTACAGCCATGTTTAATTTCAAGGTTACTGTTTTCAAATTTGCTTCTCACTTCCACATCCTCAGGGAGAGCAGGGTCTGACAGTAAGGAGCAGTAAGGGGAAGGGGCTGCAAGGAAAAAAGTTTTGGGGCAGCAGGGAGAAAAGGGAACTAGACAAATTCAAAGCAAACCTCCAATTATTAGATTGTATACCTGGAAAATTATAACAAATTTATAAATTTTCCAAATACAGAATCTAATTATTGTGGGATTGTTTTATAATCAGGGTCATCTTCTATGCAAGTAAATATGGTAATCAAAATACCTACATTTTGACAATAAAAAAACGATTTCTAAAGGTACAATCTTTATTCAATACTTACTCAAGAAAACTTGTAATAACTTCAACAGGAGTCATTTCAGAATAAAGGAATGAGATTGCAGGATTTGTCCTAAAGATTTCATCATCAATAATAGTTTCATCGAGAATCCCAGGAGCTCGGATATATTCATTTCTAAAGTAAAGTTAAAGCAAGATGAAAGGAATGATCAGATACATCCATTTAATTCTGTCAGTGACTCTACATCCAGATAATGCTGTCAGTGACTCTGCTATCCCTATGGTCATCAGATACATACATCATGTGAAGGACTGTCAGTTTCACAGGGAGTACTATACAATCACCCTGGTCATTGAGATGAAGGATGTTTAAGGAGGAAGTATCTCTTCATATTTCAGCTCCTTAGCAAAGGTGGAATTTGACAGTTAACTTTGAATCAAAAGACAGTCACATTGAATAAAATTCCCTAACTCACTTTTTGATCTCTATTGAAAATTGTACATTTTCTAAAATACAATAGATGGAGAATGTATATGAATAGTCATATAATGCTTTGAAGTTGTTAGCATATATACTTAATACGTGAAGTTAATATTTGAACTGTGTATAATACATAAGAATTCTGAAAGGCAGCTTTTGCTTGACAAATGGTCAGCTCTGTCCCCCATGTTTGGCAAGAACACTTCATCCCTTTGTGATGGATTGGTGGGAATTGCATGAAAAGAAATCAGGTAAATATACAATTTCCGTTTTGCAGTACAGTCTAATTTCATTTTCACAATTCAACACTTGTATTAGTACATTAGAATAATAAAATTTGGGTGTAAATGGTACAGCTGTGCAATTTTTGACAGGTGTTTCGTTTCGAAGCTGTTTCGACACGCTTCGAGCTCGAAACAGAAAAATTGAAATGAAGCAAAAGGCTTCAAAACAGCTTTGAAATTAAATGAGGGTACTCAAAACATTTTGAAAGTTTCAAAATGTTTCAAATTTTGAAGCTGGGCTTGCTTACAGCAAAATGGAAACAGGGATGGGGAAGAGGGTGGAAGAACTGCTCTGATATTGACATCTAGCTCCTGGTTTGATTCCCCAGCTCTCTGATCACTTCCCCCAGCTCTCTGATCATTTCCCCAGCTCTTCCCAAACGCAGGTCCCAGATC